>NC_133666.1:82821288-83116309 GCF_037893015.1 Macrotis lagotis
GAGACAATATTAGTTATAGATGTGCGTGAGGACAATTTGTGCAGTTTGGGGGTAGAAAGCTTCTTTCTTTGATGGATAGAACTGCTCTGATCTGTCCAGAATGGAAAAGAAAAGATACATGAGTTTGAGTCAAGGGATTATTTGGTTGGTCAGTTCCCACCATGATTCCCAGAGCTTCCTTCTGAAGCCCAAACAGGACCCTTTAGACAGCTGAAAATTCTCTTCATTGTTCTGTGGGGAATCTTCACCTTCCTTCCCATCAGTGAAAGCACAACTGCCATCCGGCCCACTAACACTGATGATGTCTTGACTCTGCCTCTCCAGGGTTTGCATACTTTGGACAAGACTTTTCCACCACTACCACACTGGGCATGTCCAAGACACACCTCACTAGACTGAGAATTCTCTGAGGGCAAAGACCTTGCTAGTCTAACACCTACAACTCCCAGATAAAATGATCAAAGAAGACTGTAATTGAAGCAATTGGGCGTCATTCTGATTATTTCACAAATGGAAGAAACCCATTCAGGGAAGACATGGAATATTCTAATTCTGTCCCTGCTTTATATGCATCTCAGGCTGACCCAGATTTGCTCTGAGTTGAGATTGGGAGGGCAGAGGGTATCAGTTTGCCTATTATTCACCCTACAGTCCTAACTGAAGACCTCCAGAACTCCAGCTGGATAAGGATCCTGACCCGTGGGAGTATCTTCCAAGGAATAATCAATCCATGAAATATTGCTATCAAAGGAGAAAAGGTCAAAGATGGAAACCAGCCAGTCTGTGAAGCAGGAGAAACCAGGGCTCAAGGTCTGGATCTGCCTGTCACTATTTGTGTGACCTTGGCCTGTTCTTTCTCTCCTTATAAACTTAGTTTCCCTTTTCTCAAATGAGGAGGCTGAGCTAGATCTGTTCTGAGGTCTCCTTTACCTCTCCATCCTACCCAGATCAGCAAGTTCATTCAACTCTCAAGACCATAAACCCCTAATAGATGGTCATTCCCTAAGTGAACTATCCTCTCCCCCTTCAACTCTGCTAAGAAAATCCAGTGAGTGGGATGCATCCCTTAGGTGAGCTCCAAATCAACAAGTTCTATGCTTGGACCATACATATTGCATTAAATTCTTTGGTTATTTTTGAACCAGCATCCTGAAATAGAGATACCCAACCCTTATCTCACAGGACTGGCAAAACTCAAAATTCAAGATCTCAAAAGGACCAGTCTAGGGTTTATGTTTTCTGGTCACTTGTCCCCCATGCTCAGGTCCCTGGCTTTTCAGAGGCCTTTGAACTCTACCCTGTCCTTTCCTCCCTGCTCCCAGATAGCCGTCTAAATAAACAAAGAATCATTAAACTTTTGACAGCCAACCAATAAGACGTCACATATATGACATGGTTTCACAATATGATTCTCTCAAATCTTATATTTACTTAAAATTCCTGTTGATAAGAATTCAACTTTTGCTGGAGAATAAATGTTTATAAATAACAATAGGATTTTATCTCTGTTCATCCAGGATGTCCCTTGACTTGAAGTTTGATGATCACGTATTAACATTGAGAGGACCAGATAGTATTAACAAAAGTGAAGTCAACATTGTAGGAAAAAGGCCTTACATAGCAGATTGGCTGTGTGTGTGTGTGTGTGTGTGTGTGTGTGTGTGTGTGTGTGTGTGTGTGTAAAGCAATCCAGAATATATGAAGGAAGTCATATATATTGGTATATTTCTGTCAGGAATACATGAGTACTAATAGATGAGCAACAAGGGACTATGGAGGAGTATTCATACATAAAACAATCGTATCAGTGCTGAGAGGTTTGGATATAGTGAGAGAACAGATTACTCAAAATAGACAAGGAAATAGGAAGGTTCATTGAAGATGGGGAATATCCAAATGTACCCTCATCTTATTCCGTAACACTTTCCTTAAGTTTATTTGCCTTTCTCTGGTCAAGGGCATATTACTTCTTTCTTTCCAACATTGAATTCCATAGTTCCCTTCTGCATTCTCTGTTCTTTTGGTAATCTCCCCTTTCCTACCCATCAATAAAAGGTCAACTGGCATGCAGCCAACTTCAGACAAGCAGTTCTTGAGCCCTAACTCTCCAGGACATTCTCCTGTGATCTAGGCATTGGTATTGCTATCATATTTGGTCTGACCAAAGTACATCTATTCCTTATTTAAACCTGAAGTTCTCCAAGGGCAGTACTCCCCCTCCCTAAATATTTTTTCCTCTCATTTTCCATCCCCCACCACAAGTGACTGTAGCTGTTAGAGGGGGGTATGTACCTGTTGGGAAAGGGAGGATGATGCCCACTGATCCCCTTCCCTCTATTCAGATGCCCCCCCCAAAACAGACACACCTAAAGACAAACACACACACACCAAAAATATATATGGACAGAGGATAATAATAGGAAATAATCTTTAATTATATCATCTTATATATAAAAAACTTTATACAATTGACTTTGATACATTCTTTATCTTCATTTACATGTACTCTTATATAAGACTACTCTGTCTCTCCTAGACATTATAATTTCTTGCTTAATGGATATAAAAATTTAGATAATATGTCACCTTACATATATGAAGACAGAATATGTTCATATAGATAAATACTTGAGTGCTTTCTATTCATTCCTATATACAAAAACTAAGTTATTCTTTCTCTAAATTCTTAGATGACATCCTTTTATCTCCTCATGAATATTAGTAATAGTACTCCCTATTCCTAATTATAGGAGTATTCACATGTTCAATCTCAATTTGTACCTGAGGACTCATATTTTTAATATATTTATATCCATGTCTATATCAATATATTAAGTACAAATTCTCTCTTTGTATGCATATAGATTAGGTCTCCTAAATGCTCTATTTCTAAAAGTATTCCATTGCATCTCTTCCTGTGAGAAAAGATAGGAAAACTCCTGTCTGTACATATGTAGAGTATATCAGTACTCATATAGAGGAATATAGATCCCATAGAATATGGATTGGATGAATATTCACAGTTGAAGTACCCATATAGGACTGGAGAAAATCTATATAAATGCTCCTATATGCCAACATATAGAGAAAATATATAAATATTCAGATGTATGAGTTACAAGAAACCACATACCTTGTGTATGTATTGATATGTATTTGATAGTTCACAAAAATACATATGTGACTAACTAGAGTATATGGTGGAACCTATATATATTGAGTCATTAATAGAAAGGATATAAGAGAATTGAAGTATGAACAGCCAGGAAAGGATGAAGGAATATTCATACCTAAAGAGAACATATCAGTTCTCAGATGTATGGACAGAGTGAGAGAAGAGCTGATTACTCATACACATGAACATACAAGCAGAAAGGGAATACTCATCTATGGGGAATTATGTTCAAATATAACAAGATTTTCCACAATATTTTCCTTTGGAGTTAAGCTTCTCAGCCTCTCTTCTCTCTGTCTGCTGAAAATCTCCAGTTCCCAAGTCAAGTAGACGTTTCTGTGGACATTCTTGAGATCTGGTCAGTGAAATCCATATAAGATCTATGTAGACTTCTGTATGAGTCCTGAAAGTTCATCTTAAGTTTCAATATTCACAATGTTCCTCTTTGTGTGTTTAAGTATGGCAACACCTGTGTTTCCGGTAATGAAAACCCAAATGCCAACCAGTCCACCTCTCTGATGCAACTCTTGGTCCCTGACTATCTAAGGATTGTCTCTTTTAAGCCAAAACTTTGGTAACTAGTACATCCTGCATATCCAAGACAAATCTTTTTTTTTAACTTGACTGGGTGTTTTCTAAGGATAGGAAATGTTTAAGGACATGCTTAGCCTAATAGATCTGAGCTCCAGGAAAATGACTTGGTATATCTCTGAGGAAGGAGCTAGGGGTCATTCCCCATTTTCACAAATAAATGAGACCTATTCATTGAAAGCAGGATATTGCTCAGTCTCACCCTGCTTAAAGTGACCCAAAGTTGTTAAGTCAGTGGTGGTGGAAATGGAGGGGAGAGGAGGGGAGTTGTGGGTATCAGTTTGCCTTTCACTAAAACCTACATTCCTAAGTGAAGACCCCTAGCACCCATAGCAATATGAGGATCCTGTCCCCTGGGAGTGTCTTCCAAGTAATGATCAACTGATGAAGTTTGGCTGTCAAAAGATGAGAGGTCTGAGATGAAAGTCAGCCAGCCTGGAAGACAAGAGAGACCCAGACTTAAGGCCTGCCCCTTACTGGCTTTGTGAACTTGGCCGTATCCCTATCCTCCTCTGGATCTCTACTGTTTTTCTAAATGAGGAGGTTGGGTCAGATGGGCTCTGGGATCTCTTTTAACCCTCCATCCTAACCAAACCTAAAAGTCATTCAGACTCTACTTCCAAATCCATGCACCATCTCAAACCTCCATAAAAGCAAACTAGCTCCTAACCACCAGATGAGAAATGCATTCTACTCTAATGATTTTTCACTTGGAGCAGCCTTCAGTCAGCAAAATCTGTCCTTGTTCTTACAGTCTATCTTACAAGCACTATCAGAGTTTAGAATCCAGAATAGTGGACAGAAAAGGTTCCCTAGAAAACAGTTTGGAACTTTTGCCCTAAAATGGGCAGAAATTCATGGTTCTGTGGTGTATTTTTCCTAATCCCTTGTCCCCTGTGCTCAGACCTCTAGGTTTTCAGAGGATTTTGGATTGATTCCCTCTGCTATCTTCCCTTTGGAATATGTACTCCAGAACCTCAGATTTCTCAAAAGCCACCAACTAAGACCACTGGAGTATGGAAAAGTGGACTCCCTGCAAAGACCACCCACTGATGGCTAATGACAACAGTAATCTACCTTGATGAGGCAGGAGACCCCTACCTACCAACCCTTCCTCTCTCTTCACTGACCTATATAAGGCATCATACTCGACTGTCACCATGTGATCACCATTCTTCCTCCCCACACCCTCTCTGGCTCATTTTTCTTTTTACCACAATCCTTCCAGACCTCATTTTCCCTTCCCCCGATGCTGGTATAAGTAACTGGAGCTGATAGTGGTGTTACCTGCCATTGTCATTCTGGGAGCCAGTAAAGGAAGGAGTGGATAGGGGGCCAGAAGTGATTTCAGTGACCTTTTTCTATCTGTCCAGACATCACATACATACTTACATTTGTGGAGGGGGAGAAAGAGGGAGGGAGGGAGAGAGAGAGAGAGAGAGAGAGAGAGAGAGAGGATAATATCAACCTAATTTATAAGTATTCTTTATCTTCATCTATAAGTATTCATATATGATTCCTATAGACCATAACTTCTTGTTTAACATAGAAAGATATGTAAATATGAAATATATATGAAACATAGAATATATTCATATAAGAAAACATTCAGGTTCATTCCTATGTATAAAAACCAATTTTCTATATCCTTATCCAGGAGGACTCAACTTTTTTGAATGTATTCATTGTCTCCATTTCTCCCATTTTTTTCTCTTTATTCTTTTCTAAAACTGCTGTGTGGCTCTTCTAGTAATCTTATATAAATAGGTTTTATAGGCATCTTGGGCATCTATAGGCGTCTTTGCAGAGTCTTAGAGGAATACAGCATTTCTCTTCGATAAATTATAACTTCATACTTATGTAAATGAATATAGAGAGAATCTATGACACCTCATAGGTATGAAAAGAGAATATCTATATGTGTATATGAAATGTTTACTCGGGTTATTTTTCTTCCTTTCTAAGTTGGAGGAAGATATTTCTATTGACAAATTCATTTAACTGATTAATACCTACTATCTTCACATAAACATTAGTAATCATTCTCTCTATTCCTACATCTATGTATATTCTTTATTCATTCTATTCTTATCTATGATTTCCTGTATTTTTCAACTCACACACAGATATGTATCAACATATTATATATATTCTCTCTACATAAAAATAAGAGTATTATTCTGTTGTCTCTATAGCCCTATAAGTATTCCACTGCTTCCCTCCATGTGAGAAAGTATGAAATCACTTGTCTTTATACATACAGAGTAAATCAGGAAGCATAGACAAGAAAATAGACAGGGAATCAAAGTATCACTGTGCAAAGCAGTAGGGAATGAGTAAGTCCCCTTATATGAAGTACTGATATGCAAATATTGAAAGACTGTATACAATACTCACTTATGCCTACATACAGAGAGAAAAGATGACTAATCACATATATGAGTCACTAGCAAAATTTGAGTAAAAACGCACTGAAAACAAGATTACTCATATATCTGTGACTATATAGAGAAAAACACATATATTATTCATAAAGGAATTGTGACTGAAACATGAAGAACAATGGATTAAAAGGAGTGAATTCTTTTTTCTCATTACTCATTGATGTGGATTAAAATTCTTCACCAGATGATTGTAAGGTTCCCCAGTCTGGTTGTATAAGGGGGGACATACAGTTTTCAGTGTATCTGGGATATTTGCTTGTCCTACCTTCCATCCCTTCCCCTGTTGAATCACTGCGGCCCCAGTGTGTATATCTAAATGTGGGAGCACAAATTTCTGTGTCTCGCTGTATGTGTATGTTTCTGTACTACTTTCCATCCAATTTTCTGTCCAATCATTGGAATGTGCTGAATGTGGACCACATCTTGCTGTTTTGTGTTTTCCTTTACATTTTTGCTAATTACAGTATCTTGGTCAGCTTGATTTCTTGTCCTCATTTTGACAAACATTTGGCTTTATCTCATGCTTCAGTCTACTTTTGGCACCCAGAATGCAGCAGGGGAGGATCTTAGTGATAGATGCCCCAGAGGATGATCTTGGCAGACTGGGGGAAAACCCCTTTGCCTGTTGGGATTGACTCCACTGACCTTCCCAGGAATGTACTCCAGGACCTCAGATTTCTCAAAAGACCACCAGAGTCTGGCAAAGTGGACCCCCTGCAAAGACCACCCACTGATGGCTGATGATAACAGTAATCTACCTTGATGAGGCAGGAGACCCCTAACTGCAAACCCCTCCTCTCTCTCCACTGACCTACATCAGGCATCCTACTCGAATGTCACCATGTAATCACCATCCTTCCTCCTCACACCCTCTCTGGCTCATTTTTCTTTTACCACAATTCTTCCAGACCTCATTTTCTGGGAAAGGAATGGGTACATGAGCTCTGGTTATGGGATTATTCTGCTTTCCTTTCCCTGATTCCCAGTTCCCTTCTGCAGCCTCAGTTCTGTTGATTATTGCACCCTCTTTCCCATCACAGAAAGTCTAATTGCTAGGAAGCCCACCTTCATCAAGTTCTTTGCCCTGCCCCTCCAAGACTTGCTTCCTTTGATCGAGGTATTGGCACTACTACCCCACTGGGCATCTTCAAACCACAGCTTGTTCCTCATTAAACTGGAAGTTCTCTGATGGCAGGAAGAAGGGACAATGTCTAAGCTGTCACTTAAAGGCCCCAGAAAATGTTCAAGTTGGGCTTTTTGCTGAACTGGAACTGAGGGTCATTCTTTTTTTTTTTTTTTTTTGCAAGGCAAATGGGGTTAAGTGGCTTGCCCAAGGCACACAGCTAGGTAGTTATTAAGTGTCTGAGACTGGATTTGAACCCAGGTACTCCTGACTCCAAGGCCGGTGCTTTATCCACTACGCCACCTAGCCGCCCTTTATGCCACCTAGCCGCCCCTGGGTCATTCTTTTTATTGAAAACGAAACCAGAAGAAACTCAGAGAATGT
The DNA here is from genome assembly GCF_037893015.1 of Macrotis lagotis. Classification (NCBI taxonomy): domain Eukaryota; kingdom Metazoa; phylum Chordata; class Mammalia; order Peramelemorphia; family Peramelidae; genus Macrotis; species Macrotis lagotis. Next base: position 82,829,006 of record NC_133666.1, read on the forward strand.
CTGGAACTTGCTCAGTGTGGTTCTACTAACAGTTTCTCAGGCTGAATGAAAAATGAGAGTGCAGGGGGGTGTTTCCATTTTTCTTTAACCCCCAGTCCTAACTGAAGAGCCTCAGACCCTACAGTTCTATGCAGAAGATGTCCACCTGTTTCTGGAGAGTGCCTTCCCAGAGACTCTGGGCCCATGAAACCTGGTTGTGAGAGGAGGGGGAGGTCAAGATGGAAGCCAGCTAGCTGGGAGGGAAGAGGGACCTAGACTCAAGCTCTGGATCTGCCCTTCTTACTCTGTGCCCTTGGCCATGTCCCTGCCCTCCTTTGGCCCTCAGTTACCTTTTGTTTCCAATGAGATCAGCCCAGATGAGCTGGGAGGTCACTTTTACCCTCAATCCTTTCCAGATCTCCATGCTCATTTAGACTCTCCCAGTCTAACCCCTCTGTCCACTCCCCAGTCCTTGTGTATCTCTCCCGCCCAGTCCCCGCTGGATAATCCCTCTTCTTGAATGCTTTCCCCTGTTCTCTCCTCCCAACCAACCCGAACTGCCCTCATTTTAACACTAAAAGTCTGGACTGCCTTTCTCAATCAGAGGTTCCCTCCCCTCCATTTCCCCCATCACAGGGGTTTTCAGGCCCCCGATTTCAGGGGGTGAAAGGCAAAGGTTCAGTAGGGACCCTTTGGGCACTGTTTTCTTCCCAAGGACAAGATTCTAAGAGGGGGTGGGTATTCAGCTTCCCTGGATTCCTGTCTCTCAAGTTCCGGGGCTCAGCCTCAGCGGGGCTTTGGGCGTTGCCCGAAATCTTTGGGGTCTAAACCCCCTCCCATCCCTAGGGGTCCTCAGCGAGCCAAGACCCAAGAGGAACTGAGTGGGAAAGGTAACCACCTCCCATGGAGAGCTGCTTTTGATGATGTCAGTGCCCCTTGGAAAAGCAGGTGTGGCTCCCTCCCTCCACTGCCCCCCACATCCCCTCTCCCATTCCAGCATCCCTCGCTGTCTGTTTTTCTATGTATGGATTTCTCAGGTTCGACATTTCCATTCCAATAGGGAGGGACTTGTTCCTTCTTTCTATTAAATTCATTTCTACGACTTCTACGTTCTGTGTCCTGAGGCTATTCTCTGCAGAGAAGAAACGTGACTCATCATTCTCTCGATTCCTGCCTAAATGAGTGTAGCATATTTATTCTCTAGTCAGATCTAGCAGCACCCATAGTTTCTCTCCTCTTATGCATATAGAGAAACATAAACACATGGAAGCTCTTAATGATTAATAAGAGCATTAGGACATCTTGGCTATATACCTCACAGGATCCCCTGCTTCTCACAATGTGAGAAGAGATGAAGACTCCTGTCTGTGAGTTCACAGACTATATCTGGAGTCACATGGAGTCCCCTTCCTGTCAATCTGCCCCTTTCCCCACTGGCCCTCATCAAGCATCCCACACACCTGTCTCTATGTCATCAGCATCCTTCCACCCACACACTCCCAGGCTCATTTTCCTCTCTCCAAATCTTTCTTCCTTTTTTAACTCATCACCCACGCAAACATGACTGGAGTTGTTAGAGGGGTTACCTGGCTGTTGTCATTCCCAAATTCTTCCCTTCTCTCTCTCCAGATGGCATACACACACACACACACACCTGAAAGCAGACAGACTATATATATACATATATATGTATATATGTATACATTTATACTATTTGTATAAATATATGTGGAGAGAAGGAGAGAGAGAGAGAGAGAGAGAGAGAGAGAGAGAGAGAGAGAGAGAGAGAGAAACATCTTCATATATATTGGAAATTACCCTAAATTATCTCATCTTCTAAATGAAAATATTGTATATCTGATTTTGACATATTCTTTATCTTCATCTATATGAACTCTTATATAAGATTACAGTGTCTCTCCTAGAGATTATAATTTCTTACTTAATGTATAAAATAATTTAAATAATATAAGACACCTCATATATATATGAAGGTAGACAGTATATTCATACAGGTAAGAAATTGGGTTCTTTCTCTTCATTGCTGTTTACAGAAAACAATTTATTCTCTCAATAAATTCATAAGATGTCATCTCCTTATGTATATTAGGCATCGTTCTCCCTCGTCCTGCTTATGAGAGCATTCATATGTTCAATCTCAATTTATATCTGAGGACTCATTATTTCAATATCTTTATATCTATATCTATATACTACATATACCTTCTTGTTTTGTATTCACATATATAAGGTCTCCTAAATGCTCTCTCAATTTCTAAAAGTTTCCCACTGCTTCTCATTCTGTGAGAAAAGATAGAAGGACACCTGTCTGTATACACACAGAATGTATGAGGGCTCATGAAGAGGGCTATAACCCTATAGGAATATGGATTGAATGAGTATTCACAGATGAAGTGCCCATATAGGAATAGAGAAAGTCTATACCAATGCTTCTATATGCCAACCTATAGAGAAAATATATGAATATCCATATGTATTAGTTACACAGACAGACACAGAGGGACATAGAGTCAAACAGAAACACAGGGATAGACAGACAAATTGAGTGACAAATGGAAAGCAAAAGACACACAAATTGAGGGACACAATACAAACACAGAGGGACACAGAGAAAGACTGAAAAAGAGGGACACAGACAGACAAATGGAGGGACATACAGACAGACATATTGAGGGACACACAGACATATAGGGACATAGAGAAAGAAACAGAGTGACCCACAGACAGACTAATCGAGGGACACAGAAACAGGGAGAAATAGAAGGAAACATAGACAAATTGAGGGACAAACAGACAGACAAATTGAGGGACAAACAGGCAAATTAAGGGACACAGAGCCAGGTAGAAAGTGAAAGACACAGACAGACAAATTGAAGGACACAGAGACAGACACAGAAGGACATAGAGAAATATTGAAAAAGAGGGACACACAGACAGATAAATTGAGGGACATACAGACAGACATATTCAGGGACACACAGACTGACATATTGAGGGACACACAGACAGAAACATAGGAAAAGAAACAGAAGGACACACAGACAGACAAATTGAGGGACATACAGACAGACATATTGAGGGACACCCAGACAGACATATTGAGGGGCACACAGACAGACATATTGAGGGACAAATGGACAGACATATTGAGGGACACACAGACAGACACATAGGAAAAGAAAGAAACAGAAGGACACACAGACAAATTCAGGGACACACAGACAGACATATTGATAGTCCACAAAAAGTTATATGTGACTATCAAGAGTTTGGGGGGAACCTACATATATTGATATATTGAGAGGTTATAAGAGAACTGAAATAGGAACACCCAGGAAGGATAAATGAATATTCATACGTAAAGGGAACTTTTCAGTTCTCAGATATATGAACACAGTGAGAGAAAAGCTGATTGTTTAAGCATGTGAACTTAAATGCAGAAAATAGGAATGCTCACCTATGAGGAATTGTGGCCAAACAATGAAATTTTTCATGAGATTTTCCTTAAGAGTTAAGCTACTCAGGGGTGGCTAGATGGCGCAGTGAATAGAGCACTGGGCCTGGAGTCAGGAGTACCTGGTTTCAAATCCGACCTCAGACACTTAATAATTACCTAGCCGTGTGGCCTTGGGCAAGCCACTTAACCCTATTGCCTTGAAAAAATCTAAAAAAAAATAAAGAGTTAAGCTACTCATCCTCTCTTGCCTCTGTCTGCTGAAAATCTCCAGTTCCCAAGTCAAGTAGACATTTTGGTGGACTTTCTTGACTTCCTGTTAAGTGAAACCTATATATGATCTGTACAGAATTGTGTGTGAGTCCTAATAGTTCATTTTCTTAAAAGAATTTCAGTGATCACAAGTGTTCTTGTTCCTCTGTGAGTGTGTAAGTTTGGGAACATGTGTTTCTGTCTCTCTTTGTGTCTGTGTCCTAACTTCTATCCCATCATATGTTGAATCTTTGGTCACCAGTGTAAGTGTGGGAGTTTGCGTGATTCTGTGTGTCTGTGTGAATGAACTAAATTAAATCCCATCCAGTGCTAGATCACTGATTCACAAATGTGTGTGTGGGTCTATGTGTGTGATGGATAGATGGCCATGTGTGTTCCTTTGTATTTCTCTTTATATGTATGCTTATGTCCTAATTCCCTCCCACTGTTTGATTATTTCTCACACATTAGAACAGATCATATTTGAGTATATTTTAAAAGAGGCTATATTATACTTAGAAGTCTATTAATGACGGTAATTCCTCTAATCAGTTTGGGATGATGGATGAAGCTTTTATCTTGATCCTGGTGAACTTGCCCTCCTATATTTTTGGCTTCATTTTGACAAACTGTTGGATTTGGTTCCTGCTTCGGGCCTGTTCAGGTTGCTTTCATGAGTGAGACAATCCTAATGATAGGTGTCCATGAGACCATTCTGCCTCTTTGCCTGCTGGGCAGAAACCATGCCATGAGGCAGGTGGGAAGAAAAGGGGACATGAGCTCCGGTGTAGTGACTATTTGGGCATCCTGTCCCACCATGCTTCTCAGGTACTCATCATGCAGCCTCTGTTCTGTGAATAATTTGTACCTTCCTTCCAAGCAATGAAAGCCCAACTGCAGCCCAGTCTACCTCCATGAAGCAGCTCTTGGCCTTTGACCATACAAGGATTGTCTATTGATTGATTATACAAGACTTTGCTAATACTAGCACATCCTACATAGGCAAGATTCATCTTTCCTTTCCTTGACAGGGTGTTTTCTAAGGACAGGAAATAGGCTAATAGATCCAAACTCCAGGAAAATGATGAGGTAGGTCTTTGAGTAAAGGAGCTGGGGTCATTTCCTATTTTCACAAATGGAAGAAACCCATTCAGGGAAGGCAGGGGATTTGTTCAGGCTCTACCTGCTTAATATGCATATCAAGTGACCCAAAGTTCTTAAGTCAGTGGTGGAGGAATGGAGGGGAGAGGAGGCTCGTGGGTGTCATTTTCCCTTTCACTAAAATCTACATTCCTAAATGAAGACCCCTAGCACTTTTGATGGCCAGAGTATGGGATCCTGTGTCTGGGAGTGTCTTCCAAGTAATAAACAACTTATGAAACTTGGCTGAGGCATCTGACATGAAAATCAGCCAGCCTGGCAGGCAAGAGAGATCAGGCTCCAAGCTTGCCACTTACTGGGTTTTTGTCCTTGGCCATGTCCTTATCCTCCTCTGAATCTCTACTCTTTTTATAAATGAGGAGGTTGGGCCAGATGGGCTCTGAGATCTCTTCCATCCATCCTACCCAAAACTAGAAGCCCATTCAGACTCTACTCCCAAATCCATACATTGTCCCCAACCTCCATAAAAGCAAACTAGCTCCCAACCACCAGATGAGAAACCCATTCTACTTTAATATTTTCCTTGGAGCAGCCTTCAGTCAGCAAACCCTGCCCTTGTTCCTTCAGTCTTTCTGACAGGCACTATCAGACCTCAGAGCCCAGAATAGTAGACAGATAAGGTCCCCTAGAGACCAGTTTGGGACCTTTGTCTGACAGTGGGCAGAAATCCATGGTTTTGGGGTCTATTTCCTGTTCCCTTGTCCCCCAAGCTCAAGTCTCTGGGCCTCCAGAGGCCTTTGAAATGATCCAATGGCTTAGCTTCCCTCTCAAATATCCAGTCCAGAACCTCAGGCTTCTCAGGAGCCACCAACCAAGACCACCAGAGTCTGAACAAAATGAATCCCCTTCAAAAGTGTGAAGTACTGGTACCTGATGAAGTTAGTATCTGCCCTGATGAAACAGGAAACTACTCCCTGCCAACTCCTCCTCTTTGTGCACTGCCTCCTATTAGACATCCCACTCACCTGGCACTGTGTGATTTCTGTCCCTCTTCTCCCTCACACCCTCAGGTTCATATTCTTTTACCACAATCCTTCTGCACCTCATTTTCCTCTCCCCCCACTTGTAGACATGACTGGAGCTGACAATGGTATTTCCTTATCATTGCCTTTCTGGAATTCAGTGAAGAAAGGAGAAGAAGTGATGGCAATGTCCTGCTGTCTGTGAAAACATTACACACACACACACACACACACACACACACACACACACACAAGGAGGGAGGGAGTGAGAGAGAGAGAGAGAGAGAGAGAGAGAGAGAGAGCGAGAGAGAAAGGATTTTATCAATGTAATTTATATATATTCTTTATCTTCATCTATGAGTACTGTAAATTGCCTTTGAATATCCTTTGACAATTTGTCAATTGGGGAATGTCTTGTTTTTTTTTTTAAAAAAATTTGACTCAGTTCTCTGTATGTTTTAGAAATGAGTCCTTTGTCAGAAATACTAGTTGTAAAAATTGTTTCCCAGTTTACTGCATTTCTTTTGATCTTGGTTACAGTGGTTTTGTCTGCGCAAAAATGTTTTAAATTAATGTAACCAAAAATTATTTACTTTGTTTTTAATGATGTTCTCCAAATCTTCCTTTGTCATAAATGGCTTCTCTTTCCATAGATCTGACAGTTAAACTATTCCTTGATCTCCTAGTCTGCTTGTAATATTGTTTTTTATGTCTAAATTCTTTATCCATTTTGATCTTATCTTGTATAGGGTGTGCATTGTTGGTCTAATCCAAGTTTCTGCCATATCAACTTCCAATTTTCCCAAGTTTTTATTGAAGATAGAGTTTTAATCCAAAAGTTAAACTCTTTGGGTTTATGAAACAGCAGATTGCTACAATCATTTACTGCTATTGTACCTAGTCTATTCCACTGATTCACTACTCTAATTCTTAGTCAATAACAAGCAGTTTTGATAACTGATGCTTTATAATATAACTTTAAATCTGGTAGGGCAAAACCACATTCTTTTGTACTTTTTTTTATTAATTCCCTAGAAATTCTTGACTTTTTTTTATTTCTCCATATAAATTTACTTACTACTTTTTCTAAATCATTAATTTATTGGAATTTTGATTGGTAGGGCACTAAATAAGTAGTTTAATTTAGGTAGAATTGTCATTTTTATTATATTAGCTCGACCTATCCATGAGCAATTGATATTTGCTCAGTTATTTAAATCTGATTTTATTTGTGTGAGAAGTGTTTTGAAATTTTTTTTCAAAAGGTTTCTGAGTCTGCCTTTTGCAGGTAGACTCCTAAGTAGTTTATATTGTCTGAAATTACTTTGAATGGGATTTCTCTTTCTAGCTTTCTGCTGTATCTTGCTAGTCATATAGAGAAATGTTGAGGATTTCTGAGGGTTTATTTTATATCCTTAGACTTTGCTAAAGTTACTAATTATTTTTAGTAGTTTTGTAGATGAGTTTTTGGGATTCTCTAGGTATACCATCATGTCATTTGCAAAGAGTCAGAAATTTGTCTCTTCCTTCCCAATTCTAATTCCTTCAATTTCTTTTTCTTCCCTTATTACTGAAGCTAACATTTCTAATACAATATTGAATAGTAGTGGTGATAATGGGTATACTTGTTTCACCCCTGATCTTATTGGAAATGCCTTCTAGCCTATCTCCCTTGCACACAATGCTTGTTGATGGTTTCATATAGATACTACTTATTATTCTAAGGAATGATCCATTTATTCGTATGCTCTCTAGTGTTTTAGTAGGTATGGGTGCTGTATTTTGTCAAAAGTTTTTCAGCATGTTTTGATATAATCATATGATTTCTGATAGGTTTGTTATTAATATAATTAATTATACTGACAGTTTTCCTAATATTGAACCATCCTTGCATTCCTGGGGCAAAGATAGACATTTAATGAAATAGGAGACTTCCAACTTTTTCTGATGAAAAGACCAGAGCTTAATAGAAAATTTGGATTTCAAACAGGAGACCCAAGAGACACACGAAAAGGTAAAAAGAAAGGGTAAAGAAAAAACCTGCTATCCAATAAGATGAAACTGGCTATATCATTACCTGTGAGAAAGACTCTCAAGAAGTGTAACTCTATTAGAAAGAATATACTTAGCCAGAAGTGATGGACACTCATGATTTTTCTGTGACTCAGATAGAATGATTTAAAAAGGATATCTCCTTAAAAAGGGGACAGGGAGGATGGAGGAGACCAAATGGGGTAAATTTCTTTACATTAAGAGGTACAAAGGATGAATTGCAATAGAGGGGAAGGAGGGAGGACATGAGAACTGCCTGAATCTTACTCTCATTAGATTTGGTTTAAAGTTAATATACATACACTCAGTTAAGTTAAGAAACGTCTTCCCTTTCAAGTATTAAGAAGGGAAAAGGGGGGAGGAAAAGGGGAACTAACAGAAGGAAGGGAAGGAAGAAGAGACAAAGGGAACCCCGAAAGAAATGGGAGGGGAGTTGGATATAGGAGGGCAAACACAATGAAGGTGGTGGTATTCCGAAATAAAATACTGTGGAATATGCATAAAGTGAAAAATGGGGAAAAATACATACAGAGGGAAGATAACATGGAGGGCAATAAAGAGTTAGTAATTATAACCTTGAATATGAATGGGATAAACTCTCCCTAAAATGTAAGTGAATAGCACAGTGTTTTAAAAATAAGACTCCTACAATATACTGCTTACAAGAAACTCATTTGAAGCAGAGAGATACATATAGAGCAGAGCTAAAAGGTTGGAGCAAAATGTATTTTGCTTCAGCTGAAGTGAAAAAAGCAGGAGTGGCAATCCTTATCTCAGACAAAGCGTTGCAAAAGTAGATATAATTAAAAGAGATAAGGAAGGAAATTATATTCTCATAAAAGATACCATAGACAATAAAGTAATTCCAATACTAAATATGTATGCACCAAATGGTATAGCATCCAAATTCTTAGAAGTTGAAGGAGTTACAGGAAGACATAGACAGCAAAACTCTATTGGTGTGAGACCTCAGCCTACCACTCTCAGATTTAGATAAATGTAACCATAAAATAAACAAGAAGGAAGTTAAGGAGGCAAATAGATTGTTATAAAACCTAGACATGATAGACCTATGGAGGAAATTGAATGGGGAGAGAAAGGAATATATTTTTTTCTGCAGACACACAAAAATTGACCATGTACTAGGGCATAAAAACCTAATAATCAATTGCAGAAAGGCAGAAATAGTGAATACATCTTTCTCAGAACAGAAAGTTCATCTTAGATTTTCATTTTTCACATGTGTTTTTGTTTATGTATGTAAGAGTGTGTTTATGTCTGTTTGGTGTCCTTCCTTTCATTTCATCTGGCCTCTTCTGGCTGTTTGCAGCAAGAGAAAATATTAGTGATGTTGTTGATGCCAATCTTTGCAGGCTGAGTAAGAAGTCCTCTTTCTTTGGTGAATAGATACCCTCTGACTTGAACTCAATGGGAAAGCAAAGGCACATGAGCTCTATTTGAGAGGTTACTTGGTTGCCATTTCCCACAATGATTCCCAGAACACTCTACTGCAGTTCAAGCAGAATACTCTAAACAGTGGAAAATTCTCTCCTCTGTTCTGTGGAGAATCTTTGCTTTCCTTTCCATCAGTGAAAGCCCAACTCCCTCCCAGCCCACTAACACTGAGGAATTCTTGACCCTGCCTCTTCAGAACTTGCATCCTTTGACCATAGTTTTGTCACCACTACCATATTTGTGCATGGTTAAGAAACACATTTTCCATCACTGGACTGGGAGTTATCTGAGGTCACGAAAGAGGTACATTCTCCAAGTTATCATCTTCAAACCCCAGAAAATATTCAAGGAGGACTATGAAACAACGGAAGTCATTCCCATTTCACAAATGGAAGAAACCCATTCAGGGAAGGCATGGAATTTTCTAATTCTGTCCCTGATTTATATGCATCCCAGACTGACTCAAAGCTGTTCAGGTGTGGGGTAGCAGAGGATGACAGTGTGCCCTACAATAAATCACACAATCCCAACTGAAGATTCCTAGAATCTCAGCTCTATGGGGAATCTGCCAACCAGCCTTTGGGAGAGCCTTCCCAGCTACCCCTTTTCTCCAGTGAATTGATTGGACCAAATGTGTTCTGAGATACCTTATAATGCTCTATCCTATCCAAACCTAAAGTCCCATTCAGACTTTACTTCCACATTAATACAACCCTCCCAGAACCCCATGATAGCAAACTAGTTCAGACCTCCAAATGAGAAAACCCTAATCAGGTCCTTTACATTGGGGCAGTCCCCTATCAGCAAGCTCAGTGCCTGGGGGTGGAAATACAAGGTTTCCCGGGGAACATTTCCTTACCATGGGCAGAAGTTCTGGGATCTGGGGTCTTTGTTTATTGGCCTGATGTTCAGGTCGCTGGGTTTCCAAAGCCTTTGGGTTTGTCCCTTGTTCTCGTTCTCTCTCTCTCTCTCTCTCTCTCTCTCTCTCTCTCTCTCTCTCTCCTCTCAAATATGCACTTCTGGTCCTCGCCGTCTTCAGGGAGCCCCCAGGAAAGACAACCAAACTCTGGACAAAGGGGACTCCCTGTAGAGCTCTGAGTACTGATGGTTGATGACATCAGTGTCTATTTTGTTGGGGCAGGAGTCCCCTTCCTGCCAACTCTACCCCTCTCTCTACTGACCCACATCAAATATCCCACTCATCTGTCACCATGTGCACATCATCACTCTTCCCACTACCCCCTCTCCCTTACATTTTTATTTTACCACAATCCTTGTGGACCTCAATTTTCTCTTTCCCCACTGCTGGTAGAAGTGACTGGAGGTGACAATAGTGTTACCTTGCCATTGTCACTCTGGAAGACAGTGAAGGAAGGAGAGGATAGGAGACCAAAAGTGATGCCAATGACCCTCTGATTTCTGTCCAGACATCCCACCCATACATATATACATATATGGAGGGGGGAGGAATATATCAATCTAATTTTTATATATTCTTTATTTTCTTTTTGGCATAATCATATATAAGTCCTATAGACCATAACTTCTTGCTTAATGTAGAAAAATATATAGATAAGAAATATATATGGAAAACAGAAAATATAATCATATAGGCAAGTATTCAAGTTAATTCCTCTGTATGAAAAGTAAGTTTCTATATGCTTATCTGGGAGGGCTCAGTTTTTTTAAATGTATTCATTGTCTCTGTATCTTCCATTTTTCTCTTTTTTTCTTCTCTATGACTACTGCATGACTCTTCTAGTCATTCTATATAAATAGGTTTTATAGGATTATGAGAGCTCATATTTAATTTATTCTCTATCTTCATCTTTGCATAGTCATAGAAGAAATCAGATCTCTTTTCAATAAATTGTAAATTCAAACCTATATAAATGAATATAGAGAGAATATATGACAAATCATAGATATGAAAATGGAATATCTATTCATGTAATGTTTTATCAAGTTCTTTCTCTACGTTTCTAAGTGGAGGAAGACATTTCTTTTGACAAATTCATTTAAATGATTTATACATTGTATCTTCAAATAAACCTTAGTAATCATTGTGTCTATTCCTACATATATGAATTTTCTATAGACATTCTTCTCTTATCTATGATTTTCTGATTTTTTCTATTTACCCACTTTATATACATGTATTTATGTATACATTTTCTTTATGCACAAATAAGATTATTACTATGTTCTCTCTATAGTCCTAAAAGTATTCACTGTTTCTCTCCCTGTGAGAATGTATGGAATCTATCTGTATACACACAGAATATATCAGGAAGCATAGACAGGAAAACAGAGAGAGAGCAAAAATATCTATATGTAAAGGAGTAGGGAGTGAATGAGTCCCCATATATGAAGTTCTCATATGTGAATATCTAAAGGTGGCTATGAAAGCTCCCTTATGCCAACATACAGAGAGAAAAGATGACTAATCATAAACATGAGCCTCAAGACTAAGTAGAGTATAAACCCACTGAAAACATGCTTACTCATATATATGTGACTATAGAGAAAAAACCCACATATATTATTCATAGAGGACTTAAGATGATTGAAACATGAAAACAAGGGACTCAAAGGTGTGAATTTTTTTTCTGCTCTCCATGATTAATAATTGATATGGATTAAAATTCTTTATTAGGTGATTGTCATTACTGGGTTCCCCAGTGTGTTTTTGTAAGGGGGTTGGAGACAGTTTTCAATGTATCTGGGGTATTTGTTTGTCCTAACTTACATCCCTTCACCTATTGGATCATTGCTGTTCTAGTGTATGGGTAAGGGTGGGAGCACATGATTCTCTGTCTCTCTGTATGTGTGTGTGTTTTTATCTTCCCCTCTATTCAACATCCTGTCTAATCACTGGAATGTGCTGAATGTGGAGCACATCTTTCAGTTTCGTGTTTTCCATTACATTACTAATAACAGAATTTCCTAAATCAGTTTGGGCCTTCTGAGGAAGCAGTCCTGATCATGTTGACCTCCTGGCCTCATTTTGACAAGCAATTGGCTTTGTCCCCTGATTCTGGCCTCTTCAGGGTATTTGCGGCAAAGGACAATTTTAGTGACCAATATCCCTGAGGCTGATATCAGCAGGTTGTGGGAAATCCCTCTTTCCCTTGTTGGATTAACTGTACTGACCTGCCAGTCATGGGAAAGGAAAGGGAACCATACCTGTGGTCATGGGATTGTTCTGGCTTCCTTTCCTATTCTGATTCCCAGAGCTCTTTCTGTATCCTCAGTTCTGTGGATTATCTGCATCCTCCTTCCCGTCAAAGAAAGCCCAGGCAGTCCAGCTACAGCAGGAAGTTCTTTGTTCCTGCCTCTCCAAGACTTACTTTCATAGGCCAAGACATTGGCAGCACTACCCCATTGGGCATCTCCAAGACACAACTTTCCCCTCATTAAACTGGAAGTTCTCTGAGGGGAGGAAAAAAGGACATTGTCTGAGTTCTCATCCAGAAGCCCCAGGAAAATATTCAAGTTGGACTCTGGGTGAACTGGAGCTGGGGCTCATTCCTCTTATTGGAAAAAAGAGAAGAAACTCAGAGAATGTCTGTAAATTGCTCAGCCTCATCCTGCTAATAGTTTATGTCAGGCTGGAACAAAGCTGGGGGTGCATGGGGGTGTGGTTCCATTTTTATTTAACTCACAGGACTAAGTGTGTCAGATTGGAGCAGCTAAGGTGACACAGTGGACAGAGCAGGAGGTTCTGAGTTCAAATTTGACTTAAGTCACTTAATACTTGCCTAGCAGAGTGATTTTGGGTAAGTCACTTAGCCCCATTACCTTAAATAAATAAAATTTAAAAAAAAGAAGAGTTTCAGATTCCACAGTTCTATGAGGAAGATGTCCAGATGCTGAAAGTCCAACTGCCAGGCAGCCCAGCTCCACCAGAATGTTCTTTCCTCCTGGCTCTCCCAGACTTGCTTCTATAGGCCAGGGCATTGGCACAACTACCCCATTGGGGATCTACAAGCCTCATTCAACTAGAAGTTCTCTGAGGGCAGAAAAAGGACATTGTTCAAGTTCTCATCCAGAAGTCTCAGGAAAATATTCAAGTAGGACTCTGGGTGAACTGGAGCTGGGGATCATTCCTCTTATTTGAAAAAAAAACGGAAGAAACTCAGAAAATGTCTGGAATTTGCTCAGCCAGTCTCATCTTGCTAATAGTTTATCTCAGACTGGACGAAAGCTGGTGGTGCAGGTGGGAGTGACTTCATTTTTATTTAACCCCCATTCTTAACTAAGAGTCTCAGACCCCACAGCTCTATGAAGATGTCCACCTGCTTCTGGAAAGTGCCTTCCCTGAGACCCTGGGTCCAAGAAGCCTGGCTGTTGGAGGAGAGAGAGGTCAAGATGGAAGCCAGCCAGCTGGAAGGGAAGAGGGACCTAGACTCAAACTCTGGGTCTGCCCTTCTTCCTGGCTGTGTGACCTTGGTCATGTCCCTGCCCTCCTCTGAACCTCAGTTACCTATTCTTTCCAATGAAGAGATGAGACCTGATGAGCTGTGAGGTCTCTTTAACCGTCAATCCTCTCCAGACTTAAAAGCTGACTTAGATTCTTCCTGCCCCCACAGCACCCTCTCCCTCCACTCCCCAGTGCCCGCATGTCCCCCATCCCAAGCCCCACTGGATAAGCCCGCTGCTGCTCCAAAGCTTGCCCTTGTGCCCCCCCCCCCCAGCCCCAGCTTCTCTCATTCTAACCCTGAAGATTGGGAGCGGCCTCCTGAAGCTGGGGTTCCCTCCTCGGTATTTCCTCTCATCACAGGGACTGTCAGACCCCCGATTTCAGGGGGTGAAAGGCAGAGGTTCAGGAGGGACCCCTTGGGGACTGTTTCCCTCCCCGAGAGGAGATGTCCGCGGAGTGGGGGAGGGGCTCCGTTTCCCTGATTCCTGTCTCTCAGGTTTTGGAGACTCAGCGTCAGGTGGTCTTTGGAGGGGCCCCGAAATCCTTGGGGTCTCAGTGCCCCCCTCCCGTCCCTAGGAGTCCTCAGCGAGCTACGAGACAAGCGGAACCGAGTGCGCTAAGAGAGCCGACCGCCGGTGACGTCAGTTATAGCCCCCGACGACGGTGCCCCTCCCCCCAGACATCCCCCTCTCCCATCTCCCTACAGTCAGCACCCCTCCCTGTCTGTCTGTTTCTATGGAGTTCTCAGGGTCGACATTTTCATTGCAATGTAGAGGGAGTCGTTCACTCACTGCATAAATTCATTTCTACGACTTCTACGTTCTGTCTCCTCATAGCATAGTAATCATTCTCTCAAATACTATGTACGTGAGTATGAACATCTAAACTCTCCAGTCATATCTATGAGCACCTGTCTTTTCTTTCCTCTTACAGGTAGAAACACACACACACACACACACACACACACACACACACACACACCCCTAAGTTCTCATACACTGATAAAACTACATTACTCCCATGATCTCCTGCTTCTCTCCCTGTGAGAACAGATGAAGACTGCAGTCTCAGAGCTCATAGACCATATCTGGAGTCACATAGAGGGGGAAAGACGGAGAACAAGGGCATCCTTGTGTGGAGGAAGAGGAGCTGACTGAGTCCTCACAAATGAAGTTCTCAGGAGAATATGGAAAGGTCCTATATGCCAACATATAGAGAATATATGAATTATCTTATATTTGAGACAACAGTTTATAGTTTATTTATAGGCTGTGGATAGCTGATTACTTAGATCTATTTATATGTAGAAAGACTATGGGGGAGTTCATGTATATATTGATACATAGAGAAGAGAACTGACTTTAAATCACTGATACAGGATTTTTGGTATTTTTGTAAATATTAGGCCTAATGTTTCTGTATATCCTTGTCTCTTTTTGCTCTGATCCCACTCCACGCCCTGTGCATTGCTAAGAAGTTGCAATAGACCAGACTGGATGTATTATAATGGAAGCTACACTTTCTTTGTGGTGTCTTCCTTTAGTTTTTCTTAACCACAGCATATTCTGCCCAATCACTTTGGACCTATTACAGGAATGCTTCAAGCTTTCTCTCTCACCTGGTGAAGTTGCTCTCTTACATCTCAGGCCTCATTTTGACAATTATTTTTACCTCCTCCTTATGGCCTCTTTAGTCTGTAGCACAAAGCAATTTAAGTTATCCCTGTCTAGGGCTATGTGTTGTACAGGTTGCGGGAAACCCTCTTAGCATGTTGGGCACAGCTCCACTGACCTGCCAAGGGTGAGAAGGGAATGGGGACATGACCTCTGTTCATGGGATTATTTAGATTTCCTTCCTCATCCTAATTTCCAGAGCCCCCTTCTGCAGTCTCTGTACCATGGATCTAAAACTTCCTTCCCATCAATGAGAGCTCACCTTCCTCCCAACTCACCTTTCTCAAGGAGTTCTTGGTCCTT
The DNA here is from genome assembly GCF_037893015.1 of Macrotis lagotis. NCBI lineage: Eukaryota > Metazoa > Chordata > Mammalia > Peramelemorphia > Peramelidae > Macrotis > Macrotis lagotis. The sequence goes on from NC_133666.1 coordinate 82,844,741, forward strand.
GTTTTGCCAGGTTTTGCCTACTAACACCTAGTCTTCAGTATTATTTTATCATATTTGGCATGTCCATGGCACACCTTTTCTGTAGCTAAACTAGAACTTCTTTGAGGCCAAGACACAGGGACCTAGTCTAGGCTAACACCTCCAAGCCCAAAGAATATGTTCAATGGTAGCTGTTAATGGAGTACCAGGGGTCAGTTTAGTAGCTGCAGTTCATTCTCCTCATTTCATAAATGGACAAAACATTCAAGTAAGGCAGGGAATTTGTTCTTGCTAACTCAAAGGTACTGGGTTTGACCTTTCCTTAATGCCACATTCCTAACTGATGATCCCCCAAACCCCAAGTCCTATGAGAATCTACCCATTAGCTTCTGAAAGAACCTTCCCAGGTACCCCTTTCCTCTAGTAAATTGGTTGGACCAGATGAGCTCTGGGGTCTCTTTCAACTCTCCATTCTAACCATTGAGATTTTAATTACACTTCCTAAACCCCATGTCACTAAACTAGCTCCTAACCACCAGATGAAAAAACTCTGCTAGTCTAATATTTCCCCTTGAATTAGCCTTCAGTTAGCAAGCTCTGCCCTTGTTAGAACCCTCTATCTCTCAGGCTCTATCAGACCTTGGGTCTCAGGAGTGTGGAAGGACAAAGGTCCTGCAGTGTGCAGTTGGGGACCATTTCCCTACAATGCACAGGGCTTCAGAAATCTGTGCTTAATATTTCCTATCCCTATGTCCCCCGTGCTCAGGTTCTAGTCCTCTTGAGTACTTTGGGCTTGTCCTTTGCTCTCTCTTCTCTCAAATATTCACATCTACTCCTCAGGGTCCTCAGTGACCCACCAGGGAAAGCAAAGATCTGGACACAGTGGACTCCCTACAGAGAACTGAGTACTGATGGCTGATAGCAGTATCTACCTTGATGGAGCAGGAGTTCCCTTCCTGCCATCCCTGCCCTCCTTCACCGGTCCATAGCAGACATCCCACTCACCTGCCAGCATATGAATATCATTCCTCTCTCCCACATCCTCTCTGGCTCATTTTCTCCTGCATCAAGAGTTTTCTGGACCTTTGTTTCTTCTGCTCCACCTCCCCTACAAATGACTGTGAAGGCAGGAGAGGATGGACAACCAGAACTAATACAAGCAACCCTCTGCTGTCTGTCCTGATATCAGAGAGAGAGAGAGAGAGAGAGAGAGAGAGAGAGAGAGAGAGAGAGAGAGAGAGAAATTGAGAGAATTATATCATTCTGTACAATGGAAATAACACCAAATTATATTATCCTATATATTTAGATTGTAGATTATAACTTCCTGCATAATGTATATAAGTAAATGGGACAGCTAGATGGTGCAGTAGATAAGAGTACTGGTCTTGGATTCAGGAAGATGAGAGTTTAAAACTGGACTCAGACATTTTCCACTTACTAGCTGCATGACCTTGGGCAAGTCACTGAACTCTGAATGCCTTGCATTCAGGGTTGCCTACAGCCATCCTAATTCATATCTAGCCACTGGACGCAAATGGCTCTAGAGGAGAAAGTGAGACTGATGACTTAACACAGCACCTACTCACTTAAATTCAATCCATGTGTTTGTCATAGTATCATCTCCATAATGCCATGATCTTCTTTGAAAATGAAGGACAATGGGGCAGCTACATGGTACAGTGGATAGAGCTCTGGCCCTGGAATTAGGAGGACCTAAGTTCAAATCTGGCCTCAGACATTTAATAATTGCCTAGCTGTGTGACTTGGGCAAGTCATCTAACCCCATTACCTTGTAAAAACCAAAAAAAAAAACAAAACAAAAAAGAAAGAAAGAAAATGAAGGACAAACAATATATAAATATATAGGTAATATAGGACAATTCATCTATATGAAGAGAGAGAATATATTCATATCAGTAAGTACTTAGGTTATTTCTCTTCATTCCTATATACAGCAAATAATTTATTCTTTCTATAAATATATTAGATGACTTGTATATTTTATCACCTTCTGAATATTAGTAATCATTTTTCCTATTCCTATTTATGGGAGTTCTCACTTATTCACTTTCAACTTATATCTTAGGACCCATATTTTTGCTATACTTTATTTATATCTAGTTTTATCTCTCTCTCTATATATATATAGATATATAAACTCTCTTTTTATTTATATACATTAGGTTTCCTAAATGCTCCCTCTAGTTGTAAAAGGATTCCACTGTTTTCTGCCCTTTGAGAAAAGATAGGAAGACTCCTCTGTGTAAACAGAGTGTAACTTGATTCAAAAATAGAAATATAAACTGAATGAGTATTCACAATGGAAATACCCATATAGCAATATGGTTTATATAAGGCAACATATACAGAGAATATTCATATTTATGAGTTTTGAGAAACAACATTTCTGTTTATGTACATAGAACACATGATAGCTCACAACAACATACAGGTGACTATATAGAGTATATAAGTATATAGAGTATATAAGCAAATATACATATATTGATTCATTTAAAGAAAGGATATGAGTGTTAAAATATCAATGCCCAGAGGAGATGAAGGTATATTTAGACCTGAAGAGAAACATATCAGTACTCAGATATATGGATGTAGTGAGAAAAGAACTGATTATTCAACCATGTGATAATCCACATGGAAAAAAAGATTACTCACCTTTGAGGAGTGATGTACCACTATGTCCTTCCATGATATTTTCCTTAGGAGTTAAACTTCTCGACTTCACTTGCCTCTGTCTGCTGGAAATCTCCAATACCCAAGTTAAGTAGATGGTTCTGAGGATTCTCTAGAGGACCTGTTAAGGGACATCTATATATGAACAGCAACAGAAATGTGTCTGAATCCTGAAAGTTCATCTTCTTAAAAGATTTTCATTTTTCACATCTGTTTTTATGTATGTGAGCGATTTTACTTTGTGTGTGTGAGTATCTGTGTGTGTGAGTATCTGTGTGTGTGTCTGTGTTTGCATATGTTTCTGTGTCCTGCCTTCCATTTCATGTGGCTTCTTCAGGCTTTTTGCAGCAAGAGATTATATTGCTGATAGATGTCCTTAAGACAGGTCTCAAGAGGGAGAAACCCTTTTTCGCTAGTGGACAGAATCCCTCTGACCTGCTCAGGGTGGGAAAAGAAAATGTATGTGAGCTCTATCAAGGGGTGATTTGATTCCCTTTTCCTACCATGATTTCCAGAACACCCTTCTGCAGTCCAAGCAAGACCCTCTAGACACTGAAAATTCTCTCCTTTGTTGTGTGGAGAATCTTCACTTTCCTTCACATCAGTGAAAGCCCAACTGCCACCCAACCCACTGACAATGAGGAGTTCTTGACCCCTGCCTCTCAGGGTCTTGCTTCCTTTGGCCGAGCTTTGCCACCAGAACATTATTAATGTCTAAAGAACACATTTTCCCTCACGATCCTGGGAGTTGTCTGAGGGCAAGAAATGGGGAGCTTGCTAGAGTAGTACCTCCATCGTCATGAATATGTTCAAGGCAGATTCTGACTGAAGCAATTGGGGGTCATTCCCATTATTTAACAAATGGAAGAAACCCATTTAGAGAATGCATGGGATTTACTCATCCTCCCCCAGACTAACCCAAACTTGGTCAGAGGTGGAGTGAGCCAGAGAATGTGGGTTTGTCCCACAGTCTGAAGTGAAGTTTCCCAGAAAGTCTAGCTGTATAGGGCCCCTGACTCCTGGATGTTTTTCTCCAAGGGATAATCAACTCATGAAACAGCTGTCAGAGGTGAAAATTTCCAAGATGGAAGCGAGTCATCTTAGCAAACAAGAGAGATCAGAAGTCAAGGTCAAAATCATCCTCTTAGTATTGGAGTGACTTGGTCATTTTCTCTCCCTTCTCATGAACTTTGTTTCCCTTTATCCCAATTGAGGAGGTTGGAACATATGAACTCTGAGATCTCTTTCATCCTACCATCCTGCTCAAACCTAGAAGCCTATTGACTCTCCTCCCATCCATATATCCTTCCCTGACCTCCATATAAGCAAATTAGCTCCCAACCACTAGATGAGGAAACATCTTGTCTAATGCATTCCCTTGGAGCAGTCCCCAGTCAGCAAGCCCTGGTATTCTTCTAACCCTCTATCTTAAAGACACTAATAGATCTCAGAGCCAAGGGGTGTGGAAGCATAAGGTCTGACCAGTTCAGGACCAGAAGTCATGGGATCTTGGGCTGATGTTTCCTGACCTCTTGTCCCCTATGCCCATGTCCCTGAGTCTCCAGAGTCCTTTGATTGGTTCCTTAGTCTCTCCTCTGAAATATCAATCTTAGTCTTCATGGTTCTCAGTGAACCACCAGGAAAAGCAACTGAGTCTGGGAAAAATGAAGCCTCTGCAGGTCCTGGGCACTGATGGCTGGTATAAGTGTCTACGTTGGTGAGGCAGGAGACTCATTCTGGTCAACCCTGCCCTTCTCTCCACTGGCCCTCATCAGGCATCCCAACTCACCTGTCACCATGTAATTAGCACCCCTCTCTCCCACAGCCTCTGTGGCTCAGCTTTTGCTTCACTACCAGCCTTCTGGACCTCATTTTTGTCTCATCCACTGCCATACAAATGACTAGAGCTGCCAATGGTGTTATATGGCCAGTTCAGGAAGGAGATAATACTGGACCAGACCTTTTGCTAGCATCCCTCTAGTGTCTGTTCATTTATCACACACACACACACACACACACACACAAACACATATATACTCACACATACACACAACTATATGGAGAGACAGAGAAGGTCATATAATACCATATAAAGGAAATAACCCTAAATTACATTGTCTTATTTGTGAAAAATCTTGCATATTTATATATGTTCTTTATCTTCATCTTTCTGTCCTCATATATAAAACTACAGTGTCTCTCCTACAAATTATAACTTCCTGTTAAATGTATATAGTTATAAAGTTAATATAATACAATGCATATTTTCATATAGGTATTTGAGTTCTTCCTCTTCATTCTTATGTAGAGAAAAGTAAATTATTCTTTCTAAAAATTCATTAAATGACTTGCACATTTTATCTTCTTATGAATAAATCATTCCCCCCATTGCTACTTCTGAGTACTCACACACTCATTTTCAATTCATATCTGAAGATTCATATTTTTCTTATATCTCAATTCATATATACATACATATATATATATACAGATAAGTATACCTTCTTTCTATTCACATGTATTAGGTCTTCAAAAGGCTGTTTCTAAAAGTATTCCATTGCTTTTCTTTCTATGAGAAATGATAGAAAGACTCCTGTCTGTAAATACACAGAGTATATCAGATCTCATATGTAGAAATATAGACCTACAGGAATATGGATTGAATGAGTATTCACAGATGAAGAACCCATATAGAAATAGTGAAAGGCTATACTAATACATGCTTATTTATAGAGAAAATATATAACTATATATAGATAAATCAAGAGGAACAACATATTTTTATATATAAATAGATCATATAATAGCTAACAAAAATATATATCTTACTATTGCTAGAGTGTATGGAGGAACCTACATATGTTGATTCATTCACCAAGAGCATATACGAGTACCTAAACATAAACATCCAGGGAAGTTAAAGGAATATTCAAATATAATGAGAATGCATCACCACTCAGTTGTATGCATACAGTGAGATAAGAGGTGATTACTCATACATATGAAAATACGGGTGAAAAATAGGAATACTCAATTATGAGGAGCCATGTCCAAATATTCCACTATTTCTTTTCACAAGACTTTCATTAGGAGTTAAGCTTCTCAGCCTCTCTTGCCTCTTCTGTGGGATCTCTCCAATTCAAATGTCAAACAGGTGTTTCTATGGTTGTTCTCGAATGCTTGTTAAATTAAAACTACATTTGATCTGTATAGATAAGTGTGTCTGAGTCCTGAAAGTTTATCTACTTAAAAGAATTTTACTTTTCACATGTGTTTTGTGTATGAGCGTGTGTGTGTGTGTGTGTGTGTGTGTGTGTGTGTGTGTGCGCGTGTCCTACCTTCCATTTCATCTGGCCTCTTCAAGCTGCTTGCAGCAAGAGACAAGATTAATAATAGATGTCTTTGAGGCAGATTTATGCAGGTTTGAGGAGAAGCACATTTCCTCTGGTGGATAGAACCCCTCTGACCTGGGCTAGGTGGGATTGCTAAAGGCACATGAGCTCTATTCAAGGGTTATTTAATTGTCATTTCCCACCATGATTCCCAGAACACTCATCTGCAGCCCAAGCAGGAACCTCTAGACATGAAAATTCTCTCCTCTGTTCTCTGGAGAATCTTCACTTTCCTTCCAATCCGTGAAAACCTGTCACCCAGTCTATCTATACCAAGGAGTTCTTGACCCCTGCCTCACTAGGGCTTGCTTCTTTTGGCCAAAGCTTTGCCACCACAATCACAAAGTTATTGTCTAAGTCACACTTTTCTCCCCACTAGACTGGGAGTTCTTTGAGGGATCTTGCTAGGCTAAAGTTCTCACACCCAGGAAAAATGTTCAGGGAGGACTCTGACTAAATCATTCAAGTCATTCCTATTATTTCATAAAGGGGCAAAACCCAGTCTTGGACTTCATGAGATTTGCTGATTCTCCCCCAGGCTGAGTCAAATTTGCTCAGGGCAGAGGATATGAGTTTGTCCTATAGTCCTATAGTTCCTGATCCCTGGGAGTTTCTTCTAAGCAATAATCAACCCATGAAGCTTAACTGTCAAAGGAGGAAAGGTCTAATAAGGAAGCCAACCAACCTGGCAGGCAAGAGAGACCAGAGATCAAGGTCTGAATTGACCTATTACTGTCTATGACTTGGCCATGGTCCTTTCTGGCCTCATGAACTTAATTTCCCTTTTCACAAAAGAGGATCTTGGGACAGATGAGGTCTGAGGTCTAGCTTATCCCTATAGCCTCCCTAAACCAAGAAGCTCATTCAGATTCTACTCCCATATCCATACTCCCTCCCTTACTCCCATGTTAGCAAACTATCTCCCAGTCACCAAATTAGAAAATCATGCTTCTCTAGTCCTTTAACCTTTAACTTGGTGCAGCCCCCAGTAAGCAATTTGGGCCCTTGTATCAGACCTCAGAACCCATGGGGTGGAATGACAAGGTCCTGGAATGATCCCGCTGGGGCTGCTTCTTTACCATGAGCAGGAGTCCTGGGATTTGGGGCTTATATTTCTAGGACCAATGACCATCATGCTTAGGGCCCTGCACTTCCAGGGGTCTTTGGGCTGGTCCCTTGCTCTCTCTCTACACTAAAATATTCACTCTGGGTCCTTGGAGTCCTCACAGAGCCACCAGGAAAGTCGACCAGAGTTTGGTCAAAGTGAATCCCCTATAGCTCCCTGAGCATAATTATGGCTGATGACTTCAATGTCTACCTTGGTAGGGCTGAGGTTCCCTTCCTGCCAACTCTGGCCCTCTCTCCACTGGCCCTGATCAGGCAAACTACTTACCTGTCACAATATGATCACCATCCTTTCTCCCCACAATCTCCTAGACTCATTTTTCCCCTCCCTCGCTGCTGCTAGAAGTGACTTGGAGATGTAATTTCTGAATCCAGTCAAGGAATGAGATGATGTCAAGCAATCCTATTCTGTCTGTCCAGATTGCATACACCCCCCCCCTACAAACACAAAGATATACATAGACACAAGTAGACATATGAATATATATGGAGACAGAGAGAGACAGTAGATGACATTAATCATTCTATATATAGGAAATAACCCTAAATTACCTCATCCCATATAAGAAAAATACTGTATATTTCATTCTTATATATTCTTTATCCTCATTTACATGTACTCATATATGAATCCATAGAGTTTCTCCTGTAGATAACTCTGCTCAATGTATATAAATATACAGATAATTTAAGACAACTCATCTATATGATGACAGGGAGTAAACTTATAAAGGTAACTCTTCCCTTGAGCCGTCCTAGGTAATCATTTAAAATGGTGAGGTATTCTCTTGATCCAGAGAACCCCACAAAATCATGCAAGTCAAGGGGTTTAAATCTCCAGGACCACTTCAAGAACACCTGTGAAACAGCTCAAGCCATCAAGGGCATGCACATCCAAAAAGCTACCAAGTATTTGAAAGATGCCACACTGAAGAAACAACGTGTTCCATTCCACCAATATAATGGTGGTGTTGGCAGGTGTGCCCAGGCTAAGCAGTGGGGTTGGACACAGTGTCGTTGGCCAAAAAAGAGTGCTGAGTTCTTGCTGCATATGCTTAAAAATGCAGAGAGCAATGCTGAATTAAAGGGTTTGGATGTGGATTCTCTTGTGATTGAGCATCTCCAGGTTAACAAGGCTCCCAAAATGAGATGGCATACTTATAGGGCTCATGGTCGAATCAACCCATACATGAGTTCTCCTTGCCATATTGAGATGATACTTACTGAAAAGGAACAAATTGTTCCTAAACCAGAAGAGGAAGTTGCTCAAAAGAAAAAGATATCCCAGAAGAAACTGAAGAAACAAAAGCTTATGGCATGAGAGTAAATATGACATTAGAGTGCACATAAAAGTGAAATGGAAAAAAAATGCATAAAGGTAAGTACTCAGGTTCTTTCTCTTCATTTACTAACCACAACATATTCTCTAGTGACTCTGGCCCTATCGAGGGAATGCTTCTATCTCTCTCTCTCTCCTGGTGACCTTGCTCTCATACCTCTGGCCTCATTTTGACAATTGTTTTGGCCTCTTGCTTGTGGCTTGGCTTCTTTGTTTGCAGCGTGAAGCAATTTCAGTGATCGATGTCTGGGGGTATGAATTGTACAGGTTAGGGAGAAGTCCTCTTTTTTTGCACTGAACTGCCCAGGGTGGGAAAGGAATGGGGACATGAGTTCTGTTCATGGGATGATTCAGGCTTCCTTTCTCACCCTGATTTCCAGAACCCCCTTCTGCAGCCTCAGTGCCTTGCATCTAAAATTTCCTCCCCATCAATGAAAGCTCACCATCCTCCCAGCTCACCTTCCTCAATGAGTTCTTGATCCTTCTAGCCAGGGCTTGCCTCCTGAGAACTAGTTTGTGGTGTTGCTATCATATTTGGCATGTCCATAATACATCTTTTATGTAACTAAACCACAAGGCTAACATCTCCAAGTCTAAGGAAAACCTTCAAGGTAGTTGTTAGTCTAGTTGGTGGGGTCATTCCCCTCATTTCAAAAGTGAACAAAATATTTAGGGAAGGCAGGAGATTTGTTTTTGCTCACCCAACACATTACGTATCCAAGGATACGGTTGCCCTTTCCCTAATCCCACAGTCCTATCTGCAGATCCTCCTAACACCCAGCTCTATATAAATCTGGGAAAACCTTCCCAGCTACCCTGTTTTTCTGAGGTCTCTTTTATCCCTCCTTCCTCACCATTCAGACTTTACTTACACTTACATTTATCTTGCCAAACTCCATGTCACCAAACTAGCTCCCAACCACCAGATGAGAAAACCCTGCTGTTCTAATGCTTCCCTTTGGGGATGCCCCCAGTCAGCAAGCTCTGCCCTTGTTTTAACCCTCTATCTCACAGGCTCTATCAGACCTCATATCTCAGGAATGATGAAGGACAAAGCCCTGCAGTGGCTGTTGGTGACCATTTCCATGTGATGCACAGGAATTTGAGGAACTAGGACTTATGTTTGCTACCCTTTGTCCGACATGCTCAGGCCCCTGGTACACCAGTGGTCTTTGGCTGGTCCTTTAGTGTCTCTCCTCTCAAATGTCCACTTCTGGTCCTTGTGGTCCCTAGGGAGCCACCAGGAAAGCTAAACAGAGTCTGGACCAATTGGATTTCTTGTAGAGTCCTGAGCATTGATGGCTAATATAAATGTCTACTTTGATGGGGGCAGGAGTCCCTTTCCATCTAACCTCACTCTTCTCTCCACTGCTCCCATCCCAAACACCTTTCCCTACGTGGTCACCATCCCTCCCCCCACATTCTCCTAGATTCATTTCCTCCTCTCCCAATGTGACTGAATATGTAACTGAAGATGCCACAATGGTTACCAGGGTGGTATCATTCTTGGATCCAGTGAAGGAATGAGAACATGATACCCAGTGATCCTGTACTGTCTGTCCAGATTGCATACACACACAAAACACACAAACACACAAATATGCATAGAAAGAGAGAGACAGAAACAGAGACAGAGAGACAGAGAAAGGATTATATCATTCTATATACAGGAAATCACGCTAAATTAACTCATCCTAAGTATGAAATTTATTGTATTCTTCATTTTTATATATTTTATGCTCATTTATATGTACTGATATATGAGTACATAGAGTCTCTCCTATAGTTAACTCCTTGCTCAATGTATATAAATACACAGATAATATAAGACAACATCTATATGATGACAGGAAATATATAGGCATGTACTTGAGCTCTTTCCCTTCATTCCTATGTACATAAAGTCATTTATTCTTTCTATAAATTCATTAGATGTCATACTTTTATCACATGAATATTAGTCTTCATTCTACCTATTCCTACTCATGGGAGGAGTACTCACATACTCATTCTCAGTTCATACCTTGGGAACCATATTTTTTCTATTTATTTATATCTATATATCTGAATATAAATTCTCTTTCCATTCACATGTATCAGCTCTCCTAAATGTTCTATTTTGAAAAGTATTCCACTACTTCTCTCCTTGTAAGAAAACAGAGGAAGATTTCTGTCAACTTAGAGTAATGTAACCTGCCTCCCCCATTTCACAGGAACTGTTACCCCTCAGAGTCTGTGGTATAGAAGGGTTTGGGGTTTCCTAAGGACTACTTGAGGGTGTTTTCTTACCATGGTCCTGTGCCCAGAATTCTACATTTCCAAGCTCCTCACTTCCAATCCTCAGGAGCTTGAGCTTCAGTGGGGGGCCTGGAATCTCATGCTTCTTTGACATCCACTCTGAGGAGTCCTTAGAGAATCACCAGGTGAGAACTGCATCTGGGTCAGATAGGCCACAAACTGAGGATGGATGGTCAGTGAAATAAATGCCCATCTTGATAAGACAGAAGTCCCCTACCCACTTGATCCCCTCCCTCCACTGGCCCTCATCAGGCATCCCACTCACCTTTCTCTCTGCAGGCAGCATCCTTCCTTCACAAACCCATTTGGGTTCATTTTTCCTTCCCCAAACATCTTCTCTTTCCCTTTATCCTTCCTCACCCCCATCACTAGGTGCTCACTGTCCCTTCTTCAAAAGACCTTCTCTTGCACATTTCCTCTTCTCCCAAGAGTGCCCCCTTTAATTTTTAGCTCCCCCATCTCTATTGTGCTCATTTTACCTTTTCACAAAAAACTTTTCTACTTCATGGGCTCTCCCACAGCTCTACTACACCTGGCTCAAGCTCCCAGTGGGCTTTCCTGACTGGTCAATCTGGGAGCAGGGCAGAGTGACAGAGAAACCTAGGGCCAGTGACTGAGGCACAGTGACTCCCTGATGTCTGTACAGACCTCCCTCTCTTCCCCTTCCTTCAAAACCACTGAGCTGTTGTTTATTTTGTATATTCTTATCAAAGAGGGCTCAATTGTTATTAATGAATTCATTGTTTCTTCCTTCCATTTCTTTCTCTCTATTCTTCTCTATGTGTACTGAATGACTCTCCTAATAATCCTATGTATAATAGATTTTTTTCGCTTAGCTGTAATAGTATAAGAACTCATATATTTTTAATATTTTCTATCTTCATCTATGCATAGTTATATAACAATACAGGATGTCTTTTATAAGATATAACTACATACTTATGAATATGAAACATGGAAGGAATATGTAACAATTCATAAATATGAAAATATGAACTATCTATGTGTATGTATATGTATATATATGTGTGTGTGTGTGTGTGTGTGTGTGTGTGTGCACACATTATATATATATGTAAAATGTGTACTCAGGTCATTTTTCTTCATTGCTATGTGCAGGAAAACATTTGTTTTTCCTATGTATCCATTTAGAAGATTTATACCTTCCATCTTCTAATAAACATTTGTGATCTTTCTGCTCCTGCATATATGAATATCCATGAATTCACTCTTACTATTTATGAGTTCCTGTATTCATGTTTATATAACCATGTATGTATACATTATCTCTACACATAGATAAGAGTATTAGTATTTCTTTCTATATTGCTAAAAGTATTACACTATGTCTCTCACCAGGAAAAGATATATAAAAACTCCTGCCTTCATAAATACAGAATATATCAGGATTCATACAGGAGGAATATAGACAGGTAACAAAGGCATCTGTATGTATACATTCTATACATGGATAAGAATATTACTATATCTTCTGATAACTCTGAAAATATTATACTGCATCGCTCTCTATGAAAGAATATAGAAAAACTTCAGTCTTTATACACAAAGTATATCAGGACTCATATAGAGGAATAGTGACAGAGATTAAAGTACATAGATAAAGAGTAAATGAGTCCCCACAATTTAAACAATCATATGAAATGTAGAAAGGCTCTATGAATGCTCACTTGTCAACATACAGAGAGAAAATATGACCAATTAAAAATATGACACAAGAAAAAAAGAGTGTCTATATACTAAATACAGGATTACTCATAATAATGTGACTATAGAGGGAATATGGGGGAATCCACATATATAGCTTCATTGAGGCCTTATGATAAAAGAAATATGAAAAACAAAGGGTCTAGAGGACCCTTTGAACTCATACACTCAGTCTATATAGAGAACATATAGATGCTCAGATGGATAAAAGAGGCAATGAGTACTCATTGACAAAGACAAAATAAACATGGAAGAATAGAAGGCTCATCTGTAGGAGGATATGGTTAAATCTTCCATCCTCACTTTTCATTAGGATTTTCCATAGGAGGTAACCATCTCAGACTGTTTAACCTTGGGCTGCTCTGTTCCTCTGTGTCCAAAACCAAGGACATAGTTCTGAAGGCCTTTAGAGATCCTCTTTTGTCTCCTCACCTATTTGGCTAATTGATGTGGATTAAAATTCTTTATCAGATGATTGTATGGAAGTTGTCCCAGTGTGTTTGTGAAAGGGGGAGCAGATAGTTTTCAGTGTATTCAAATAATTTCCTTGTCCTAACCTTCATCCCATCAGTTGAATCGGTTTGTGTGAAAGGGTGGGAGTACACATTTCTGTGTATCTCTGTATGTGTGTGTTTACTACCCTCCATCCCAAGGAGTCATCAGCCAAGCCAACCAGAGTGTGGACAAAGTGGACCTCCTGTAGAGTGCCATTCACTGATGACTGATGATATCAATGTCTACCTTAATAAGGCAGGATTCCCCTTTTTGCCAACTTCTCACTGGACCTGCACTGCACTGGACCACAATAGACATCCCACTCAACTGTCACCACATGATCACCATTTCTCTCACCCACACCCTCTCTAGCTCATCTTTTTTTTTTCCTACCCAACTTCTGGAACTCATTTCCCCTCCTCCACTACTTGTAGAAGTGATTGGGGCTGACAATGGTGTTTCCTTATGGTTGTCATTCTGGGAGCCAGTAAAGGAAGAAGAGAATAGGGGACCAGAAGTGATGCCAGTGATCCTCTGCTATTTGTCCAGACAGCATACACAAACCCCACCTATGTACACAAACAAACACACATATACAGACAGACAAACATCTATGGACAGAAAGTTAAGGAGAGAAAGGGAGGATAATATTATTCTATATACAGGAAATAACTCTAAATTATGTCATTCAATACATGAAGAATCTTATATATTTATATGTTTTATCTTCACCTATATATTTACTCATTTATAAGACTAGACTACAGTTTTTCCATCCTATAGATTATAACTTCCTATTAATGCATATAAATATATAGATAATTCAAGACAACTGCTCTATATGAAAACAGAAAATGTATTCACATAGGAAAGTACTCGGTTTTCTTCTATTCATTCATATGTTCAGAAAGTAATATATTCTTTCCATAAGTTCATTAGCTGACGTAAACATTTTATGTCCTCAGGAATATTAGTAATTAGAATAGACAAGGTCTCCCAAGGACTATTTTATGACAATTTCCTACCTTGGAGAATATGTTTGCAGCAATGGTCAATCTTAGTCTAAGATGCTCATGATGTACTTTGTGGGAAATCTCTTTCTCTGGAGGTCAGAATCCTAATAGTTCATTTAGATTCTCCTCCCAGGCAACCCCTCTTTTCAGTGACCAGTAGCACCATATCCACACCCTTACCTTCTATTGTATAACCCACCAAGTCTAATGCTTTCCCTTGTGGCTGCCCACCACCACCCAGTCCTACCCTCATTCTAACACTAAAGTTTTGGTCTGGTCTCCTGAAGCAGAGGTTCCCTCCCACCTCCATCCCCCACCATCACAGGGGCTGTCAGACCTCTGATTTCAGAGAGTAAAAGGCAAAATCCCTGTGGACTGTTTCCTTCCCAGGGACAAGATTACCACGGCGGGAGGGGGAGCTCAGCTTCCCTGGATTCCTGATTCCTAAGCTCCTGAGGCCAAGCCTCAAGTGGACTTTGGGATAGGCCTGAAATCTTTGAAGTCTCTGATCCTCCCTCCCAGTCCTAGGTGTCCTCAGGGAGCCACCAGACAAACTTACAGGAGCATGAGTGTGGTGCACATTCTAACTCCCCCACCTCCCTAGCAGACACACATCCATAACTCTGCTGAGCCCTTGCAGCTGGTGACATCAGTGTCCACCTTGGTACAACAGGAGTCCTTCACTTGTGCCCATCCCCTACCCTCTTCGTCTCATTCTCACTGCCTCCAGGCCCACACTGGATCATTGTCACTCCCCACAGCCTTTTCAGGCTCATTTTCCCCACCCCTGAAGTCTTCCTCTGGCTTTTTAGACCTTCCCTCATTGCTCCCTGAAGTGGTTTGACCAGCCATTGTGGATACCTGACTGTTACTATTTGGGGAGCAGGGTAAAGATGGAGAGGACCATCCAGACCAGGACTGCTGTCCAGCAACCTTCTGGGTCTGTCCAGAAAGACCTATGTCCTTTTCTCCAATACCACTGTGCTTTACATATCCACAAGTGCTCATATTTCATCTGAATATTCATGTAAGAGAATAACCTTCCATTCTCTCAGTTTCTCGCAATGAGTATTACATAATTCTCCTTATAATGCTGAATATGGGATAGTGTGAGTGTACATATAAATACATAAATATACATATATATTCTATATATAGTTACATAGGAAAGAATCTGTATACATCATTCTTATATATCCTTTCTTCATCTCTATGTATTTCTATACAACTACTAAGTTTCTCTCCTATAAATTAGAACTACACACTTCTATAAATGAATATATAAATAATATATTATTACTCATATGTAGATGATTATAAGTGCTACATTACTTTCTCTTCATTTCTATGTACATGAAATCATATATTTTTCTATAAATTCATTTATATGGAATATATTTTATCTCCTCAAGGACATTAGCAACCAATCTCTCTTCTTCTACATATATGAGAACTGGCAAATTAACTCTTGATTCATATTTATGAGTATCCATATTTACTCCATTTATTTATAAAGACATCCATATGCAGGTATACATCCTGTCTCTCTATTCATATATATTAATTATACTTTATCCCATATGTATATATATATATATATATTCCTAAAAGTTCTCCCTTTAAGATTTTGCATAAAAACTCTGTCTATTTATGCACAGAGTACAGCAGAAATATAGAAATATACAGAGAGGATAAGGATATCTGTAAATAGAGAAATATGGAGGAAATAAATTTTCCACAAATGAAGAAGTCAGAATATGAGGCTTTGTGAATACTCGTGTATGTCAAGATAAAGAGAGAAAATAAGAATAATCTTATATACCAGTCACAAAAGAAAACATTTTATTAATATAGACTACTATACATTTGCACATATATATGTATATACACAAAATATATACATAAAGATTTAGAGTACATGAAGGAACCGATTTTAGAGAAAATACATGAGTACTGATCTGTGAGCACTAAGGGACCATGGAGTAATATTCATACACAAAGAGAACATATCTGTACTCAGATGTATAGATATATTGAGAGTAGAGGTGATTACAGATACATGTCAAAATAGTCAAGGAAGATAGAATGCCTATCTGAGAGGAGTTATGTCCAAAGATTCTACCATCTTTTTCCATGAGACTTCCCTTAAGATTCTCAGCTTGTTTTGTCCTTCTCGGTCTGACCTCTCCACTTCCAAATGAATCCATTTTGTGTATCTTAACTCTCTATCTGACAGGCACTATGAGATCTTAAATCATGGGAATGGACAGACAAGATTCTATGTTAACCTGTTGTCAATCATTTCCTTACCATGTGCAGCAGTTCTGATATCTGTGGCTTACATTTCTTGGACACTTTCCCTCTCTGCTTAGGCTACTGGGATTCAGGAGGCCTTTTGGACTGCTCCCCTGGCCCTTTTCACCTCTCATATATCCAATGTTGGGTTTCAGGGACCTCAAGGACTCATCAGTAAAGTCAACCAATCTGAACAAAGTGGGCCCCTGCTGGTGGCTGAACACTGTTGGCAGATGACATCAATGTTTACCTTCTTGAGGCAGGAGTCTCCTTCCCACCAATCCTTCCCATTTTTCCACTGGCCCTCATTAAGCATCCCATTCACTTGTCTCCAAGTGGTCAGCATCCCTCCCCCTCCCTCTTTAACTCTCATTTCCCCCTCCCCCAATCTCTCTCCTCATGTTGCCCTCCCTCACTCACATTAACTGGAGATGCCACTGGGGATACCTGGCTGTTGTTAATCCTAGAGCTTGTGAAAGAAGGACAGGATGATGCCCATCTATCCTCTTGCTGTCTCTCCAGATGGCATATATACACACATAAGCAGACACACATAAAGACAAAAACACACAGACCCCAAACATACATGGGAAGAGAGAAAGAGACAGAGAGATAGAGAGATAGAGAGACAGGGAGGAAGAGAATCATATTGTCCTGTATACAGGAAATAAGTCTAAGCTATATCATCCTATATATGAAGAACCTTGCATATTTCATTTTTATGTATGCTTTATCCTCATGTCTATGTACCCATATTTGAGTCTTTTCTATAGACATAACTTCCTGCTTGGTGTATATAAATATAAAGATAATATAAGATAATTCCTCTATAGAGAATACCTTCATATAGGTAAGATGCTAGGGTTCTTTCTCATCATTCTTATGTACAGAAGTAATTTATTCATTCTATAAATTCAGTAGATGACTTGTACATTTTATATCCTCATGAATATTAGTAATCATTATACCTATTATATATGTACTCACATATTCATTCTCAGTTCATATCTGAGGATCCTTATTTTTCCTATACCTTTATTTTTATCTATATATGGATGCAACTATACCTTTTCTCTTTCTATTCATATATATTAAGTTTTCTAAATGCTTTCTCTATTCCTAATTTTATTCCACTCTTTATCTCTTTGTAAGTGAATATGAGAAGACTCCTGTATAGCAACACACAGAGCATATCAGTACTCACATGTAGTGGTCTAGCCATACAGGAATATGGCTTGAATGACTATTCTCAAATGAAGTACCCAAAGGAATATTGAAGGTCTATATCAATGCTCATATATGCCAACATATGGAAAGAATATATATATGAGTCCCAAGAAACAACATATTTTGTGTTTGTACGTAGAATACTTGATAGCTCACATAAACATATATGTGACTATCTCTACAGTATATGGGTAAACTTACATATATTGATTCATTCATAAAGAAGATATGAGTACATAAATATGAATACCCAGGATGAAGAAATATTCATATCAAAGAGAACATGTCAGTACTCAGATATATGTATGCAGTGAGAGAAAACCTGTATATCCCTTCATACATGTGAAAATACAGAAATGAGGAACACTTACCTATGAGGAGTTATTCCAAACATTCCACTATTTACTTCCATGAGATTTTCCTTAGGAGTTAAGTTTTTTAGCCTTTCTTGTCTCTACTGTTTTATCCAGTCCCAAGTCAAGTAGATGTTTCTAAGGCTGCTTTCAAGATTATCTTAATAGAAATCTACATATGATACATACAGAATTGTGACTGAGTTTATCTTCTTAATACAATTTCAGTGCTCACAAGTACATTTGTACCTGAGTGTATGTGTGTGTAACTGTGGGAACATCTGTATTTCTGCTTCTGTGTGTATTCACGACCTAATTTCCTGCCCATCATCTGCTGGATCATTGGTCACAGTGTGTGTATGCATGGGAGTTTGCCTGTCAATGTATGTCTCTATCTCTTTGTATGGACTAAGTTAAATCCCATCTAGGGCTTGATCACTGATTCATAAATGTGTGTGCTTGTATATGTGTGTGTGGGAAGTGGGGGAACATGTCTCTGTATATCCCTTCATATGTGTATTTTTGTCCAAAATTCCATCCAATCCCCTTTTCAATAATTTCTAACTCATTGGAATAGATCAGATTGGAATGCATTTTAATGGTGGCCACATTACTCTTTATTATTCCTTCCAATATATGTCTATTGATTACAGTATTTGTTCCAACCACTTAGTACCTATTAAGTAAATGCTTCTAGATCTCATGGTGAAGTTACTATCTATATTTCTGGCCTCATTTTGACAAACAATTGGATTTGGAGGATCCTGCTTATGGCCTCTTCAGACTGTTTGCAGCAGGAGGGAATTGGGGTGACAGCTATCTCTGAAGCTGATCCCTGCAGTTGTGGGAGAAGCCCTCTTTCCCTGGTGGGCAGTGCCCCACTGAACCACACAGGGTAGAAAAGGAATAGGAGTTATTCTGACTTCTTTCCCACCCACTTCTGCAGTCTCAGTTCTATTGACTATCTGGACCTTCTTTGCAGTTCTTGATTTCTGCTTCTCCAAGGCTTTCCTCCATTGTGGACAAGTTAATGGCCAAGGCTTTGCCACCACTAACATGATGGGCATGTCCAAAACACACCATTTCCCTCACTAGTCTGGGAGCACACTGAGGACAAGATACAGCATCCTTGCCTAGTCTGACACCTCCAAGCCAAGACAGTGTTCAAGTAGGGTTTTGACCTACTTGACCTAAAGTAGCTGAGGGTCTATGTCCTTTTCTTCAATACCACTGTGCTTTATGTATCCACAAGTGCTCATATTTCATCTGAATATTCATGTAAGAGAGTAACCTTCCATTCTCTCAGTTTCTCATTATGAGTATTGCAGGATTCTCTTTGTAATGTTGAATATGGGCTTGTGTGGGTATACATATAGAGAAATACATATATATATATATATATATATATATATATGAATTTATGACTTGCATCTTCCTCTATATAGGAATGAATGTGTTTATTTTATTCATATATAGTCTTTCTTCATCTCTATATACTTGTATATGACTACTGAGTTTCTCTCCTATAAATTATAACTACATACTTCTACAAATGAATATATAGATAGCATATTATTAATTACATATATGATAGACAATATATATTTGTTTATAACTGCTAAATTACTTTCTCTTCATATCTATGTACATGAAATCATATATTTTTCTATAAATTCATTTATATAGAATGCATTTTATCTTCTCAAGGACATTAGCAACCAATTTCTCTTCTTCTACATATATGAGTACTGACATATTAACTCGATTATATTATTGGGTATCCATATTTACTCCATTTATTTATATAGGTGTCCTCATGCAGGTATACATTCTGTCCCTCTATTCAAATATATTAATTATACTATATCATATATATATATATATATATATATATATATACACATACATATATATTCCTAAAAGTTCTTTACTATTTCTTTCCCTTTAAGAGAATAATAAAAAAAACTCTTGTCTATTTATACACAGAGCACAAATGAAACAAAGAAATATACAGAGAATAAGAATATCTGTAAAAGAAGAGAAATAGGGAATAAATGAGTATTCACAAATGAAATACCCAAAATATTAGACTTTGTGAATCCTCATATAGCTCACATCATCTATATAGAAAATAAGCATAATCTTATATAACAGTCAGAAAAGAAAACATAGTATATTAATATAGACTGAACATATGTTTGCCTATATATAATATATATATATATATATATATATATATATATATGTCTATACTATACATACATATATACGTAAAGATCTAGAGAGCAAGGAGGAGTTGATAGCACTTCATTTTTAGAGAAAACACAAGATACTGATCTGTGAACACTAAGGGACTATGGAGTAATATTCATACACAGAACAAATCAGTACTCAGATGTATGGATATAGTGAGAGAAGAGGTGATTACAGATATATATCAAAATAGGCAAGGAAGATAGAATGCTCATCTGAGAGGAGTTATGTCTAAAGATTCTACTATATTTTTCCATGAGACTTCCCTTAAGATTCTAAGCTTTTTTTGCCTTTCTCTGCCTGACCTCTCCACTTCCAAATGAACCCCTTTTGTGCATCTAACCCTCTGATAGGCACCATGAGATCTCAAAGCATGGGGAATGGATAGACAAGATCCTATGGTGACCATTTCCCTACCATGTACAGCAGTTCTGATATCTGTGCTCAGGTTACTGGGACTCAAGATGCCTTTGGGTTGTTCCTCTGATCCCTTTCCCCTCTTATATATGCAATACTGGACCTTAGGGTCCTCAGGAACTCACCGGTAAAGTCAACCAGTCTGGATAAAGTGAGCCTCTTCTGGGTGCTAACCACTGATGGCTGATGACATTAGTGTTTACCTTTTTGAGGCAGCAGTCCCCTTCCTGCCAAACCTGCCACTTTCTCCACTGACCCTCATCAAGCATCCCATTCACCTGTCTGCAAGTGGTCAGCATCCCTCTCCCAGACCATCTCAGGCTCATTTCTTCCTCCCCCAATCACTCTCCTTCTCATGTTGCATTCCCCCACTAATAGTGATTGTAGCTGCCACTGGGGATACCTGGAAGCTTTCATTCCCAGAGCTGGTGAAGGAAGGACAAGATGATGCACATCTATCCTCTTGGTGTCTGTCCAAATGGCATATACACACACAAACAGACAAATATAAAGACAAACACACACAGACCTAAAACATATATATATGGGGAGAGAGAAAGACAGAGACAGAGACAGAGATAGAGAGGCAGAGAGAAAGGGGATTATATCGTCCTTTTTACAGAAAATGAATCTAAGTTATATCATCCTATAGATGAAGAATTTTGTATATTTCATTTCATGTCTTCTTTATCCTCCTCTATATGTACCTATATTTGAATCTTTCCTATAGATCATAACTTCTTGCTTGGTGTATATAAATATAAAAATAATATAAGGCAACTCCTCTATAGAGAATATACTCACATAGGTAAGATACTAGAGTTCTTTCTCATTGTTCCTATGTGCAGAAAATAACAGATTCATTCAATAATTTCATTAGATGACTTGTACATTTTATATCATTGTGAATAATAGTAATCATCCCACCTATTTCTATTTATATATGAATATTCATGTATTTACTCTCAATTCATGTCTGAGGATCCATATTTTTCTTAAAATTTTATTTTTATCTACATGTATACATAAGGATAACTTCTCTCTTTCTATTCACATATATTAGGTTTCCTAAATGGTCTCACCATTCCTAATATTATTGCACTGCTTCTCTCCCTGTGAATGAATATGAGAAGACTCTTGTCCATCAACACACAGAGTACATCAGTACTCTTATAGAGTAGGATAGGCTTTCTTGTCTCTACTGGATTTATCCAGTCCCAAGTCAAGTAGATATTTCTAAGGGGGCTTTCAAGATTCTCTTAATTGAAATCTACATATAATACATACAGTATTGTGTCTGAGTTCATCTTCTTAATACAATTTCAGTGCTCACAAGTACGTTTGTACCTGAGTGTGTGTGTGTGTGTGTGTGTGTGTGTGTGTGTGTGTGTGTGTGTGTGTAACTGTGGGAACATCTGTATTTCTGCTTCTGTGTGTATTCACGACCTAATTTCCTGCCCATCATCTGCTGGATCATTGGTCACAGTGTGTGTACACATGGGAGTTTGCCTGTTAATGTATGTCTCTGTCTCTTTGTATGGACTAAGTTAAAGGAATTTGGCTTGAATGACTATTCCCAAATGAAGTACCCAAAGGAATATTGAAAGACTATATCAATGCTCATATATGTCAACATATAACAGAAGATATATGAGTCACAAGAAACTACATATTTTGTGTTTCTGCATAGAATACATCATAGCTCACATAAAAATATATGTGACTATCACTAGGGTATATGGGTTAAACCCTCATCTATTAATTCATTTATATAGAGGATATATGAGTACTGAAATATGAACATCCAGGGAAGAAGGAATATTCATACCAAAGAGAACATATCAGTACCTAGATATATGCATGCAGTATGAGAAAATCTGATTACTCATACATGTGAAAATACATGCAAAATTTCGGAAGGCTCAGCTCTGAGGAGTTATATCCAAGCATTCCACTATTCCCTTCCATGAGATTTTCCTTAGTAATTAAGTTTTCAGTCTTTCTTATCTCTGTGTACTACATTTATCCAGTCCCAAGACAAGTAGGTGTTTCTAAGGCTGCTTTCGAGATTCTTTTAAGTGAAATTTATATATGATTTGTACAGAATTGTGTCTGAATTCTTAAAGTTCATCTTTTTAGTAGAGTTTGAGTGTTCCCTAGTATTTTTGTACGTGTTCATGTGTGTGTGTGTGTGTGTGTGTGTGTGTGTGTAACTGCGCAAGCATCTGTGTTTCTGACGTTGTATGTGTTCACAGACTAACTTTCTGCCCATGTCTGCTGGATCATTGGTCCCCAGTGTATATAAGTTTGGGAGTTTGTCTGGTTTTGTATGTCTGTGTCTGTGTGTATGGACTAAGTTAAATCCCATCCAGTGTTTGATCAATAATTCGCAAATGTGTTTTTGTATGTGTGTATGTGTGGGAAATGATGGAACATGTTTCTTTGTATTTCCTTTCATATGTGTGTTTATGTCCTAATCATCTAACCTCCTTTTCAGTCATTTCTAACTTATTGGAATAGATCAAATTGGAATGTATTTTAATGGAGGCCACATTATTCTGTTATGCTTTCCATGAGATGTCTATTAATTACAGTATTTGCTCCAATCACTTTGGGCCTGTTCAGGAAATGCTTCTAGATATCCTGGTGAAGTTGCAGTCTTTATTTTTGGACTTATTTTGGCAAAGAATTGGATTTGGCTCCTGCTTGTGGTCTCTTCAGACTGTTAGCAGCAGGAGGTAATTGGAGTGGTAGATGTCTGTGAGGCTGAACTCTGCAGTTTTGGAAGAACCCCTCTTTTCCTGGTGGACAGAGCTGCCCAGGGTGGAAAAGGAATAGGGGTTACTCTGACTTTCTTTCCCATCCACTTCTGCAGCCTCAGTTCTATTGATTATATGCACTTTCCTGTCAGTTCTTGATCTCTTCCTCTCCAAGACTTTGCCATCACTAACACCTTGGGGATGTCCCAAGGCACACCATTTCCCTCACTAGACTGGGAGTACACTGAGGATGAAATACAGAGTCCTTGTCTAGGTTAACATCTTCAGGTCTCAGGACAGTGTTCAAGTAGGGCTCTGAGTAAAGCAGTTGGGGGTCATTCCCCCTATTTCACAAATGGAAGAAACCCATTCAGAAATAGTAAAGGATTCCTCCCCTATTTATCCTAGTCTGCCTCAAGTTGTGGCAGCTAGTGGCCTTTGATTTACCCTTCACTTAACCCCACATTTCTAACTGATGATACCCAGAACTCCCAGCTCTTTGAGGAACCTGCCCACCTGATTCTGGAGAGAGATTGGGCCCATGATTCTTGACTGTCAGAAGAGGGAGAAACTAACCTGGTAGGGAAGAGAGAGTGGTTCAAGGCATGAGTCTGCCACTATCTAATTATGTGATCCTGGCTATGTCTCTGCTTCTCTGGAGCAGTCACTCTTTCTCTCAAATGAGTTTTCACCAGATGAACTCTGAGATTTCTTTTAGCCTTCCATCTTATTCAAACCAACAAGCCCTTTCAGACTCTACTCCCTCATCAATATACCCTTCCCTATCTGCATGTTAGCAAACTAGCTTCCAACCACCAGATGACAAGGCCCCAACCAGCAAGTTACCCTTGATCTGATCCTCTATCTCACAGGTACTATCAGACCTCAGAACCCAGATGGTGGACAGAGAAGATCCCATAGTAACCAATTGGGGACTGTTTTCCTGCCATGGGCAGGAGTACAAGGATTTGGGACTTAGGTTTCCTGACCACTCCTCTCCCCATGCACAGTATTTTGGGCTGTTCCCCTGGTTTCTCTCTCCTCTCAAATACCCATTCCTGAGCTTAAGGGTCCTTAGCAAAGCCAGCCAGAATCTGGACAAAGTGGACCCCTGCAGAGCACCCAGGGCACTGATGATCAAGTCACTGTCTACCTTAGTGGGTCAGGAGTCCCCTTGCTGCCAACCCATCCCCTCTCTTAGCTGGCCCTCATCAGGTATCCTACTCACCTGTCTCTATGTGGTCTGTATCCTGCTCCTCCTGGGCTCATTTTGCTCCTCCCCCACTCTTTTTCCTGCTCATTTTTCCCTCCCTCACTACTGTTCCTAAAAACTGGGGCTGCTAATCAGGTCACCTGGATATTTTCATCTGGAAACTGGTGAAGGAAACAGAGGATGATGCCCATCACTCTGTTGTCTATTCAGATGGCATACATGCACACATATACATAAGGAATGAGAGAGAGAGAGAGGAGGATTGCAACATCCTATATACAAAAAAATAATCCTAAATTATCTTGTTTATATGAAAAATCATGTATATTTCATTTATAGATACTCCCTACCTTCATCTATATGTGCTCGTATGTAAGATTACAGTGTTTCTCCTATAAATTAGAATTTCCTGCTAAATGAATATAAATCTATAGATAATATAAAACAAATCATGCATATGAACATGGAGGATATATGCCTATAGGTAATTTCTCAGGTTCTTTCTCTTCACCCCCATGTACAGAAAATAATTTACTTCCTATAAATTCATTAGATAACATACTTTTAGCTCTTCCTGAATAATAGTCATCATTCTCCCTATTTCTACTTATAGGAATACTCATATAGTCAACTCATCTTTTCCTATACCTTTATTTATAACTACATATATACTTAAGTACACCTTCTCTCTTTCTATTCACTTATATTAGGTCTCCAAAAAGCTTTCCCTATTTCTGAAAGATTTCTATTGCTTTTTTTCATGTGAGAGAAAAGATGTCTCCTGACTGTACATAGAGTATATCTGTACTCATATATATGACTATAGACCTACAGAACTATGGATTGGGTGAGTATATTGAGGGAATATGTGAATATTCATAAAGATGTCACAAGATAGAGCATATTTAATGTTTATACATAAAATACATGATAGCTCACAAAAGCATATATGTGAATATCTAGAGTATATGAGTGAGCCTGCATACATTTCTTTATTCATAGAGAGGATAGATGAGTACTGAAATATGAACACCCAGGAAGGATGAAGGAATTTTCATACATAAGGGAACATGTCAGTACTCAAAATGTATGGACAGGTCCAGTAGATAATTCTGATGGTGCTCTTTATGGTGCTATATACAATCTATATAGAACTGTGCCTGAGTCCTGAAAGTTCATACTCTTAAAAGAGTTTCAGTGTTCACAATATATTTGTACCTTTGTGTTTGTGTAAGTGTGGGAGCAGCTGTGTTTCTGAATCTATGTCTCTTAAGTTCCTAACTTTCATCCCATTGCCTGTTGGATCATTGGTCATCAGTGTGTGTATGTGTGGAAGTTGACCTGTTTCTGTCTCTCCATGTCTGTGTGTATAGACTAAGTTAAATCCCATTCAGTGTGATCATTGATTCCTAAATATGTATTTGTAGTTGTATGTGTGTGTGGGGGGGAGTAGGGGAATGTTTCCCTGTGTTTCCCTTAAAGTGTTTGTTTTTGTCCTAACTTCCATCCCAGTGTTTGATTGTTTCTAACACACTGGAATAGGTCACATCTGAGTGTATTTTAATGGAGACCACAAAACTTTGTATTGTGCCTTTCTTTAAGTTTCTATTAATAATAATATTTCCTCTAATCAGTTTGAGTCAATTGAGTGAACTTGCTCTCTTGTGTTTCTAACTTCATTTTGACAAACTATGGAATGTGACTCCTGCTTCTGGCCTCTTCAGGCTATATTCAAGAGTAAGACAATCTGAATGAGGCTGTTCTACCTCTTTCCCTGATAGGTAGAATCCCATTAAGCTGAGCGAGGGGGGAGGGACCCTGCAAGGAAGGAGCACATGAGTTGTAGTCATGGGATTATTCTGACATCCTTTCCCACCATAATTCTCAGAACCCCTTCTGCAATACAAGAAGGTTCCTTTGCATAGCTCAAAATCTCCACCTCTGGGGGCGCTAGGTGGCGCAGTGGATAAAGCACCGGCCCTGGAGTCAGGAGTACCTGGGTTCAAATCTGACCTCAGACACTTAATAATTACCTAGGTGGTCTCGGGCAAGCCACTTAACTCCATTTGCCTTGCAAAATACCTAAAAAAAAATCTCCACCTCTGTTCTATAGATAATCTGCTGCATCCTTCCCAAAAGTGAAAACTACCCAGCCCACCTCCACCCAGCAGTTCTTGATCTCTGCCCCTGCAGGTCTAACCCCCATTGACCAAGTCTTTGTCATTACTCCCATGTCTGTCATGTCCAAGGCACTTCTTTCCCTCACCAGACTGGGAGTTCATTCAAGGCTCTGAGTTAAGCAACTGGGGGGGGGGGGGTGTCATCCCCCTTATTTAATAAACTGGATAAAAAACTTCAGGGATGCTTCAGAGTTTACTAAGAATCTCTCTGTAAGTATGTATCCCTGGCTGGCCCTAAACTGAGGGTGAAGTGTCTTTGTGTGTGTGTCTGTGTGAGAATGTCTCGCTTTCCTTTTTATTTAATCCCATAGACTTAACTGATGACTGGGAAACCTCTAGAGCTCTTTGGCAAAGCTGCACAGCTACTGCTAGGGAGAGCATTCCTTAGGGGCCTTGTGTCCATGAAACTTTGCTGGCAGAGGAGGGAGAGGTCAGATTGGAAGCCAGCCAATCTGGCAGGCAAGAGAGACTTGGGTTCAAGGTCTGGGCTTTTTTCATTTTGTGACCTTGGCCATGTCCTCATGCTCCTTTTGGTCTCAGTTACCATTTTTTCCAATGGAGGAGGTTGGGTCAGATGACCTCTGAGGTCTCTTGTAACCTCAAAGGTTGCCAAACCTACAAGACCTTTTCTACACATCCACAGCACATCCTCAAAGTTAGCAAGCCTCCCAGACCTCCATCCCAGCTGACAAATCACCATTAGTGGAATGCTTTCCCGTGGGGCAGCCCCCACTCAGAGCCGTGTCCCCATCTGTCCCCCAAGTCTTGGATCGCGGCCCGTGGTCCTTCGGGTCCCGGCGGCAGAGTCAGAGGAGCCCCTCCGCCAGCTGGGCGGGGCCGGGGGCGGGCCCGCCCCACCTCGGAGCCCGGGGGTGGCAGACGAAGTCCCTGGTGACGGGTTGGCACCGTTTCCGCACCACGGACAGCAGCCCTGCGCGCTGGGCCTTGCTTCCTGGCCTCCGGTCTGCCCCCTCAAGCACCTGAGCCCCAGGGGGCCTGCGGCGGGGCCCCGGGCATCTCCCCTCGGGGCCCCGGGCATCTCCCCTCGCAGATATCCCTTCCTTGTCCTTGGGGTCCTCAGGGAGCCCCCAGCCAAGCTGAGTCGGGGCTACATGCCCCCTCTCCTACCTCTATTTAGGGAGAATCAATGAACAGTGACATCAGTGCCAACTGTGTGACCAGGAGGCTCCCCCCGCACCTTCTCTGGCTCATCCCCCCTCCCCCACAGCCCTCTCCGCCTCATTTCCTCCTCTCCTTAAGAGGTTTCTCGTTCCCCTTATCTTCCCCCCAACTTCCGGGTCACCGCTGCCGGAAGTGATTTGAACAGTAACTGGGGTTATCTTCCTGTTGACATTCGGGGAGCAAGCCCTGGAGGGAGAGCACCCCATGTTTGAGGATGGATGTCCAGCAGCCCGCTGTGTCTGTCCAGAAGGACCCACGTCCCTCTGCCAAACCCACTCTGCTTTGCCTGTTCTTATCCAGAGGCCCAAATACTTCCTGTATTTCCATGTGGGGGGGACCTGCCATTCTCTCTGCTCCTGATTTTGAGTACTGTATGATTCTCTTTATAAGATTATATATATGGCATTGTGCCTTTGTGTGTGTGCATGTATATTTACACATATATATGATAGCATGCTCCTATATATAGGAAAGAACTCATGTATTTCATATATAAATATATTCTTACATCCTCTAAATCTACTTATATAATTCTCCTGAGTGTCTCTCCTATAACATTTTACTTCATTCTTTTATAAATGAATATGTGGAAAATATCTTATGACTCATATATATATATAAAAGACAGTATACGTGTTTATGATTATTAAATTCATTTTTATTGCTATGTAATGAAGAAATAATTTATTTTTCTATAAATTCATGTATATGACATATTTTATCTCTTCAAAATATTAGGGATAACTTTTCCTAGATAAAAGTAATCACATAATAATTCTATTCATATTTCTGACTATCCATATTTTCTCTATTTCTTCATACAGTCTATCAATTAAAAATATTTTACTTCTCCTATATCCTTTCTATATTCCTTAAAGTAGTCCCCTTCTTCATTCCCTTTAAGGGGATTATAAAAATTCTTGTCTATTTACACATGGACTATAGACTGATAATAAGTGTTTCTGTTAGTACAGAAATATGGAAGAAATGAGTACTCTCAAATGAAGTACTCAGAAGGGATTATAGGAAGGTTTTTTTGAATGTTCATATAGGCCAACAGATAAGGAGAAAATTAGTATAATCCCATGTATGAATCACTAAAGACAACATAGAATACTTATCTACACTGTATATATATATATATATATATATATATATATATGTTTACTCATATATGTATATATATGCATACATACGCTGCACATTTATGCACAATGATCCAGAGCATATGAAGGAAGTCACATATATATTGACTTATTTGTGGAGAGAATACCTGAGTACTAATCTATGAGCAACTAGGGACTATGGAAGAATATTCATACATAAAACAACTGTATCAGTACTGAGAGGTTTGGATACAGTGAGAGAAGAGATTACTCAAAATAGACAAGAAAAACAGGAATGTTCATCAAACATATGGAATACCCAAATGGACCAGAATCTTGTTCCGTGAGACTTCCCTTAAGGTTTTCAGTTTATTTGCTTTTCCCTGGCTTATTTCTTCTTTCTTTCCTACCTTGAATCCCAGAGTTCCCTTCTGCAGCCTCCAATCTGTTGATAATCTACTCCTTCCTTCCCATCAATGAAAGGACAACTGGCACCCAGCCGACTCCCACAAGTAGTTCTTGACCCCTGCCTCTCCAGGACATTCTTCTGTGTTCTAGGCTTTGGTATTGCTATCATATTTGGCCTGAACAAGGTACACCTTTTCTGTAATTAAATCAGAAGTTCTCTAAGGGCAAAAGTTCTCCCCCTCCCCAAATATTTCTTCCTCTCATTTTTTCACCCCCACCCACAAGTGACTATAGCTTTTAATAATAATATAAGGAAATAATACTTATTTATCTCTTATATGAAAAACCTTATATATTTGACTTTGATTTATTCTTTATCTTCATCCATATGTACTCTTATATAATACTACAATGCCTTTCCTATATATTATAACTTCTTGCTTAATGTTTATAAAGATTTAGATAACATGCCACCTCATATATATATATATATATATATATATATATATATATACTATGACAGAGAATATATTCATATACTTAAGTACTTGAGTTCTTTCTCTTCATTCCTTTGTACAGAAAGTAATTTATTCTTTTTCTAAATTCTTAGATGACATCCTTTTATCTCCTCATGAATATTAGTAATAGTATTCCCTATTCCTAATTATAGGAGTATTCACATATTCAATCTCAGTTCGTATCTGAGGACCCATATGTTTTAATCATTATATTTATATCCATATCCATACCAATATATTAATTACAACTTTCCTCTTTGTATGCATATAGATTAGGTCTCCTAAATGCTCTATTTCTAAAAGTATTCCACTGCATCTCTTCCTGTGAGAAAAGATAGGAAGACTCCTGTCTGTTCACATGCAGAGTATATCAGTACTCATATAGAGGCATATAGATCCCATAGAATATGGATTGAATGAATATTCACAATTGAAGTACCCATATAGGACTGGAGAAAATCTATATAAATGCTACTATATGCCAAAATATAGAGAAAATATATGAATATTCAGATGTATGAGTTACAAGAAACCACATACCTTGTGTATGTATTGATATGTACTTGATAGTTCACAAAAATACATATGTGACTAACTAGAGTATATGGTGGAACATATATATATATATATATATATATATATATATATGTATGTATATATTGAGTCATTAATAGAAAGGATATAAGAGAATTGAAGTATGAACAGCCAGGAAGGATGAAGGAATATTCATACCTAAAGAGAACATATCAGTTGTCAGATGAATGGATGCAGTGAGAGAAGAGCTGATTAATCATGCATATGAACATACAATCAGAAAATGAGAATGCTCACCTTTGAGGTACTATGTCCAAATATAATGAGATTTTCCTTTGGAGTTAAGCTTCTCAGTCTCTCTTGTCTCCGTCTGCTGAAAATCTCCAGTTCCCAATTCAAGTAGTTGTTTCTGTGGACATTCTTGAGATCTGCTCAGTAAAATCCATAGAAGATCTGTATAGACTTCTGTGTGAATCCTGAAAGCTCATCTTCTTAAATGAGTTTCAATGTTCACAAGTGTTTTTGTTCCTCTATGTGTTTAAGTGTGGGCACACCTGTGTTTCTGGCAGTAAAAGCCCAACTGTAACCCAGTCCACCTTCCTGAAGCAGCTTTTGGCCCTGACTATCCAAGGATTGATTCTTTTAGTCAAGGCTTTACTAATACTAGCACATACCACATATCCAGGATTCATCTTTCTTCCATTCACTGGGATATTTTCTAAGGACAGGAAATAGGGACCATGTTTAGCCTAATAGATCCAAGCTCCTAGAAAATGATGAGGTAGGTCTCTGTGTAAGGAGCTAGGGGGTATTCTCCTTTTTCATATACGTATGTGAAATTACATAAGCATGTATTCATGGAAGGCAGGGGATTTGCTCAGCTGACCCTTGCTTAGGTGACCCAAAGTTGTTAAGTAAGTGGTGGTGGGAATGGAGGGGAGGAGGGTGGCTATCAGTTTGCCTTTCCTTAAAGCCTACATTCCTAAGTGAAGACCCCTAGTACCCATAGCAGTATGAGGATCCTGTCCCCTGGGAGAGTCTTCCAAGTAATACTCAACTCATGAAGCTTGGCTGTTAGAAGAGGAAGCATCTGAGATGAAAGTCAGCCAGCCTGGCAGGCAAGAAAAACCCAGACTGGCTTTGTGAACTTGGTTATATCCCTATCCTCTGCATCTCTACTCTTTTTCTAAATGAATAGGTTGAGTCAGATGGGCTCTGAGATCTCTTTTAACCCTCCATCCTACCCAAACCTAGAAGTGCATTCAGACTGCTCCCAAATTCTTGCATCATCCCAAACCTCCACAAAAGCAAAATCACCAGATGAGCAACCTATTCTACTCTAATGCTATCCCTTGGAGCAGTCTTCAGTCAGCAATCTCTGCCCTTGTTCTTACAGTCTATTTTACAGGCACTATCAGAGCTCATAGCCCAGAATAATGGGTAGACAAGGTCCTCTAGAAAACAATTTGGGACCTTTGACCTACAATGAGCAGAAATCCACAGTTCTGGGGTTTATTTTTCCTAGTCCCTTGTCCCCTATGCTCAGGTCTCTGGGGCTCCAGAGGTCTTTGGGCTGGGTCCCTATTCTATCTTCCCTCTCAGATAACCAATCCAAGTACCACATATTTTTCAGAAGCCACCAACTAAGATCACCAGAGTCTGGACAAAGTGGAACCCCTACAAAGCAGCACCCACTGATGGCTTATGGTATCAGTATCTACCTTGATGAGGCAGGAGACCCCTACCTGCCAACGCCTCCTGTCTCTCTACTGACCTACATGTGGCATCCCATTTACCTGTCACTCTGTGTTCTTCATCCTTCCTCTCCATACCCTCTCTGGCTCACTTCTCCTTTACCAGTCCTTCCAGATCTCATTTTCCACTCCCCACTGCTGCTAGAAGTAACTGGACCTGACAATGGTGTTACCTGCCATTGTCATTCAGGGAGCCAGTGAAGGAAGGAGTGGAATGGTGGCCAGAAGTGATGCCAGTGACCTTTTGCTGTCTGTCCAGACATCACACACATGCATACATACATACATGCATACATACCTGGAGGGGAGAGAGAGAGGGAGAGAGAGAGACAGGTTTATACCAACCTAATTTATATTTATTATCTTCATCTATGAGTACTCATATATGATTCTTATAAATTATAACTTCTTGTTTTATGTAGAAACATATATAGATGAGAAATATATATGAAACAGGATATATTCATATAGGAAAGTACTCAGGTGCATTCCTATGTATAAAAAGTAATTTTCTATGCCCTTATCCACGTGGGCTCAAGTTTTTTGAATGTATTCATTGCCTCTGTTTCTCCCATTTTTTCTCTTTATTCCTCTCCATAACTACTGTGTGACTCTTCTAGTAATTCTATATATATAGGATTTATAGTATTATAAGAACTCATATTTATTTTATATATTCTATATCTTCATCTTTGCATAGTCTTAGAGGAATATAGGGCCTCTCTTTGATAAAATTTAACTTGTAAATGAATATAGAAAGAATCGATGACAACACATAGATATGAAAAGAGAATATTTATATATGTATATGAAATAGTTACTTGGGTTCTTTTTCTTAATTTCTAAGTTGGATGAAGACATTTATTTTGACAAATTCATTTAAACAATTTATACCTCCTATTTTCACATAAACATTAGTAATCATTCTATTTCTATATATATATATATATGTATATAATATGAGTATTCTATATGCACTCTATTCTTAGCTATGATTCCCTGTATTTTTTCAATTCACACATACATATAGATGCATACACACACACACACACACACACACACACACACACACACACACACACACACATATATATATATAAATTCTCTCTATACAAAATAAGAGTATTATCATGTTGTCTCTATAGTCCTAAAAGTGTTCTACTGCTTCCCTCCCTGTGAGACTGTATGAAATCTCCTATCTTTATACACACAAGAGTATAACAGGAAGCATAGATAGGAATATAGAGAGAGAATCAAAGTATCAGTGTGTAAAAGAGTAGGGAATGAATGAGTCCCCTTATACGAAGTATTCATTTGCAAATATTGAAAGGTTCTATAGAAAGCTCACTTGTGCCTACATACAGAGCAAAATGATGACTAATCATATATATGAATTACAAACAAAACTGGAGTATATACACACTGAAAAGATGATTATTCATATATCTGTGAATATAGAGAAAAACTCACATATTTTATTCATAAAGGACTTATGACTAAAACATGAAGAACAATGGATGAAAAGGAATGAATGCTTTTGTCTCCTTACCATGTCTACTAATTGATGTAGATTAAAATTCTTTACCAGATGACTTTAAGGAGGCTCCCCAGTGTGTTTGTGTAAGGGGGGCATACAGTTTTCAATGAATCTAGGGTATTTTCTTGTCCTACCTTCCATCCCTTCCCCTGTTAAATCACAGCTGCCCCAATGTGTTTATGTAAAGGTGGGAGTACACATTTCTGAGTCTTGCTATATGTGTGTCCTACCCTCCATCCAAGATTCTATCCAATCATTGGAATGAGCTGAATGTGGAACACATCTTACTGTTTTGTGTTTTCTATCACATTTCTGCTAATTACTGTATTCCCTACATAAATTTTGGCATTCTGAGGAAGCAATCTTAGTCAACTTGATCTCTTGGCCTCATTTTTTTTATAAACAATTGGCATTGTGTCCTGCTTCAGTCTTCTTCAGGGTGTTTTCAGCAGGGGGAGATCTTAGTGATAGATATCCCAGAGGCTGATTTTGGGGGGGTAGGGGGAAACCCCTCTTTGACTGGTGGGATTAACCACACTGACCTTCCCCCAATGGGAAAGGAATGGGCTCATGAGCTCTGGTCATGGTATTATTCTGCTTTCCTTTCCCTGATTCCCAGAGCCCCCTTCTGTAGCCTCTGTCTATTGATTATCTACCCCTTCTTTCCCATCAAAGAAAGACCATTTGCCAGGCAGTCCACCTCCATCAAGAAGTTCTTTGCCTTGACAACTTCAAGACTTGCTTCCTTTGATCAAGGCATCAGCATCACTACCCCACTCGGCATCTCCAAGCCACAGCTTTTCCTTCATTAAACTGGAAGTTCTCTGATGGCAGAAAAAGGGACGATGTCTAATCTGTCACTTTTAGGCACCAGAAAATGTTCAAGTAGGGCTCTGGGTGAACTGGAACTGAGAGTCATTCCTCTTATTGGAAAAAAAAGTAAGGAAGATTCCTGTGTGTATACAGTGTATATCATGACTCAAAAATAGAATTATAAACCTATGGGAATATGAAGCAAGTGAGTATTCACAAAGGACTTACCCATATAACCATCCAGATAGGTTATAAAATGCTTATATAAGGCAACATATACAGAGAATAAATGAATACTCATAGGCATGAGTTACAAGAAACAATATTTTTGTGTATATCCATAGAACACATGATAGCTCACAGCAACATACAGGTGGCTATATAGAGTATATAAGCAAATATACATATACTGATTAATTTAAATAGAGGTTATGAGTGCTGAAATATGAATATCCAGGGAGGATGAAGGTATATTTAATCCTAAAGAGAACATATCAGTAGTCAGATATATGGATGCAGTGAGAAAAGAGTTGATTATTCGTGAATGTGATAATCCATTTGGAAAATAGGAATGTTCACCTTTGAGGAGTTAAATCCAAATATTCCATTATTTCCTTCCATGAGATTTTCCTTAGTATTTAAGCTTTTCAACTGGTCTTGCCTCTGTCTGCTGGAAACCTCCAATTCCCAAATCAATTAGATGTTTTTGAGGGTGCTCTGGAAAGGCTGTAAAAGGACATCCATATATGATCCGTATAGAAATGCACCTGATTCCTGAAAGTTCATTTTAAAAGATTTTCATTTTTCAAATGTGTCTGTCTGTGTGTGTGTATGTGCATGTTTCGATGTCTTATCTTCCATTTCATGTGGCTTCTTTGGGTTGTTTGCAGCAAGAGATTATATTCCTGATAGATGTCCTTGATACAGATGTCTACATGTTGGGGAACAAGCCTTCTTTCTTTGATGGACAGACTCCCACTGATCTGCACTTGGTTGGAAAGGAAAAGACACATGAGCTCTGGTCAAGGGCTATTTGGTTTTCATTTCCCACCATGATTCCCAGAACACCCTCTACAATCCAAGCAGGATCATTCAGATAGTTGGAAATTCTCTCCTCTGTTCTGTGGAAAATCTTTACTTTCCTTCTCATCAGTGAATGCCTAACTGCCACTGACTCCACCAAACCTAAGGAATTCTTGACCCTGCCTCTCAGGGGATTGCTTTCTTTGGTCAAGGCTTAGTCACCACTACAATATGAATGTCTAAGGGGCACATTTTCTCTCACCAGACTCTGAGGGAAAGAAGTAGGGGCCTTGCTACAAGGAGGATTCTCATTGAAACTGTTGGGAGTCATTCCCATTATTTCCAAAATGGAGTAAACCCATTCAGGGAAGGCAAGGAATTTATTCATTCTTCCCCAGATTGACCCAAAGTTGTTTAGGGATGGTGTGGGCCAGAGGATGTGGGTTTGCCTCACAGTCCTAACTGAAAATCTCAAGAAACCCTAGTTCCTAAAACCTGGGAGATTTTCCCCCAGCAAATAAGCATGCCATGAAACTTAGCTGTCAGAGGAGGAAAGGTCCAATATGGAAGTTAGACAGTCTGGCAGGCAAGAGAGACCAGAGCTCTATGTCTGAATCACCCTCCTATCTCCCTCTGTTCCCCCTCCATTCAAAACCACTTAACGTTTATATATTCTTATCAAAGAGGGCTCAATTATTTAGTATATTCATTGTCTCTGTATCTTCTATTTTTTCTCTCTCTATTCTTCTCTATGAGGACTGAATTACTTTTTTAAAAATCCTGCATATCTGGGATTTTTAAATTTATATGTAGTATTATAAGAACTCATATATTTCTTTTCTATGTTCTCTATTTCACCTATGCATTGTCATATAAAAATACAGGGTCTCTTCTATAAGATATAGCTACATATTTATGTAAATGAAATATAGAGGGTATATGTGATACCACATAGATATGAAAATAGAAAATATCTATATGTGTATATATAATGTGTCAGGTCCATTCTCATCATTCCTATGCTCAGGAAGACACATATTCTTTCTACAAATTTACTTATATGATTTATACCTCCTATCATCCTATATATATATAATATTTATGTATTATTCTGTTCATATTTAAAATTTCTATATGCATGTATATGTAAGCATGTATATATATTATCTCTACACACAGATAAAACTATTACTATTCCTCTCTATATTCCTAGAAGTATTACACTATGTCTCTCACTATGAGATAATATGTAAAATTTCCTGTCTTTATAAACATTGAATATATCAGGATTCATGGGGGAGGAATATAGACAGAGAATAAAGGCATCTGTATGCATACATTCTATACATGGATAAAAGCATTACTATATCCTCTGATACTTATGAAAATATTACATTGCTTTTCTCCCTGTAAGAAAATGTATAATAACTCCAGTCTTTATATATACAAAGTATTTAAGGATTCACAGAAAAGAATAATGACCGAGAATAAAGGTATCTGGATATGGAGGAATAAGAAGGGAAAGTCTCCATATTTTAAATAATCACAGGGAAATATAGAAAGGCCCTATGAATGTTTACTGGCATCAACATATATAGAGAGAATAGATGATGATTCATAAATATGTGACAAGAAACAAGAGGGCCGATATTCACTCAAAATGGCATTACTCATATAAATGTGACTGTACAGAGAATATGGAGGAATCCACATATATTGAGTGTCAGAGGCCTTATGATGACAGAAACAAGAAAAACAAAGGGTCTACAGGACCCTTTGTTTGAATTCATACATTTGCTCTAGAAAGAGAAAATATAGATGCTCAGATAGATGGAAAAAGAGGCAATGCGTTCTCATACAAGACCAAATAAACATGGAAGAATAGAATGCTCATAAGAGAGATATTGTTAAAGCTTTCATTCTCCCTTTTCATCATGATTTTCCTTAGGAGGTAAAGATATGACACTATTTGACCTTGGGCTGCCCTGTCCCTCCATGTCCAAAACCAAGGAGATATTTCTGAAGGAGCTTTTGAAATCCTCTTTTGTCTCCTCACCTGGATTGCTAATTGATGTGGATTACAATTCTTTATCATATGATTGTGAGGGGAATTTCCCAGTGTGTTTGTGTAAGGGGGGAGCAGATGATTTTCAATGTACCTGAGTTATTTCCTTGTTCTAACTTTCATCCCATCTCCTGTTGGATCATTGCTGCCCTGGTCTGTGTGCAATGGTGGGAACACACATTTCTACATATCTCTGTATGTGCATGTTTCTGTATTTCTCTCCATCCCAAGGAGTCACCAGCCAAGCTATCCAGAGTCTAGACAAAGTGATCCCCCTGCAGAGTACCATTCACTGGTGGTAGATATCCATGTCTACCTTGATGAGGAAGGATTTCTCCACCTTCCAAAGTACTCCTCTTTCTGCATTGGTCCACATCAGACATCCCACTCATCTATCACCATATGATCTCCCCCACAACCTCTCCCACTCAGTTTTCCTTTTACCATCACCCTTCTTGACCTCATTTTCTCCTCCCCTACAGAAGTGACTGGAGGTGACAGTGATGTTACCTTGCTGTTGTCATTCTGGGAACCAGAAGGATAGGGGACCAGAAGTAATGCCAGGGCCCCTCTGCCATTAGTCCAGACTGCATACACAAACCCACACCAATATACACAAACACACATATATACAGACAAACAGACAGTCAAAAATGGACAGATAGAAAGAAAGAGGGGATTATATAATTATATATATAGGAAATAACCCCATATTATGTTATCTAATACATAAACAATTTTGTATATTTATATATATACTTTTTCTTTATCTGTACTCATATATAAGACTATAGCTAGTCTCTCCTATAGATTATAACAGCCAGCTTTATATATGTATATATATATGTGTGTGTGTGTGTATATGTATATATATATATATATATATATATATATATATATATATACACACACACAGAGAGAGAGAGAATACAAGACAGCTCCTCTATATGAAGACAGAAAATGTATTCATATAGGTAAATACTTGGTTTTCTTCTCTTCATTCCTATGTTCAGAAAGTAATTTATTCATTCTATAAATTCATTAGCTGACTTAGACATTTTATTTCCTCAGGAATATTGGTAATGAGGAAGGACAATGTCAGTCTCCTATGGACTACTTTATGACAATTTCCTACCTTGTACATTGTGTTTGTAGTGGGGCACAATCTTAGTGATAGATGCCCATGATGCCAACCTCTGCACTTTGTGAGAAACCTCTCTCCCTAGTAGAGGATAGAATCTTAATAGTTCATTTAGACTCTTCCCCCAGGCAACCCCTCTCTTCACTGCCCATTTGCACCATATCCAAATCCCCAACCCCAAATGGATAAACCAGCTAATCAAATGCTTTCACTTGTGGCTGCCCAACTCCAACCTGTCCTATTCTCATTCTAACACTAAAGGTATGTTTCGGTCTCCTAAATCATGAGTTCCCTTTACCCCCATTTCCCCAAAACACAGTGAATGTCAGACCTCGAAAGGCAAAGTTCTTGTGGACTGTTTCCCTCCAAGGGACAAAATTCCCTTCAACTGTCCAGTACCACTAGGGACAAAATTCCCTTCACTGCCCAGTACCACCATATCTGTACCCCCAAGAGACACTAGATAATCTAGTTGGTGGAGTACTTTCCCTTGTGGCTGCCACTACCATTCTAACACTAAAGTTTGGAAGCAGCCTCCTGGGGTTCCCTCCCTCCCCTATCACAGGGGCTGTCAGACCTCCGATTTCAGGGGATGAAAGGAAAAGCTTCAAGAGGGACCGTTTGGGGACTACTTCCCTCCCAGGGACAAGATTTTGGTGGGGGGGATGGCTCAGTTTCCTTTTGGGCAGGATCTAAAATCTGATCACCCCTCCCAGTCCAAGGGGGTCCTCAGGGAGCCACCAATCAAGACTATTTGAGCTTGGGTGTGGTGCCCATTCTTCCCCACCCCCCAGCCTCCCCAACAGCCACACACCCATGCCCCTGCTGAGCCCCAGTTGGCTGGTGACATCAGCTTCCACCTTGGTGAGACAGGAGTGGTTCTCCTCTGCCCATCCTCTACCCTCTCAGCCTCATTCTCGCTGCCTCCCAGCCCACTCTGGCTCACTGTCCCCTCTCCCACAGCCCTTTCAGGCTCATTTTCCCCACCCCTGAAGTGGTTTGACCAGTAGTGGGTTACCTACCTAACTGTTATCATTCAGGGAGGAAGGAAAGGATGGAGAGGACCATCTGGACTAGGACTAATGTCCGACAATCTTCTGTGTCTGTCCAGAGGGACCTATGTCCTTTTCTTCAATACCATTGTGCTTTACCACATCCACTAGTGCTCATATTTTCTTCTGTATATTCATGTAGGTAAGTAACTTTCCACTCTCTCAGTTTCTCATTTTGAATATCACATGATTCTCTTTGTAATGCTGAACATGGGATAGTGTGAGTGTACATTTAGAGAAACATACACACACACACACACACACACACACACACACACACACATATATATATAAACTTATGACTACATCATCTGTAGGAAAGAATTTGTATACTACATTTATATATATATATATATATATATATATATATATAAAACCTTTCTTCATCTGTATGTACTTCTATATGACTACTGAGCTTCTCCTATAAATTATAACTACATACTTCTATAAATGAATTATATTATTATTATATTATAATATATATATTATTCATATATAAGAAAATAGACAAAATATTCTTGTTTATAAGTGCTGAATTACTTTTTCTTCATTGCTACATAGAAGAAATCATGTACTTTTCTATAAATTGATTTATATGGAATATATTTCATCTCCTGAAGAACATTAACAACTAATCTCTCTTCTACATATTTCAGTACTGACATATTCATTCTCAATTCACATGTAAGGGAATCCATAATTACTCCATTTATTTATATATACATTCATTTGTTGGTATACTTTCCATTACTCTATTCACAGATATCAATTCTACTATATCCTACACACACACACACACACACACACACACACACACACAAACACACACACACACATATAGATATTCCTAAAAGTTCTCCACTACTTCTCTAACTTTAAGAGAATACATATAAAAACTCTTCATCAGGAATATAGAAATATACAGAGAGGATAAGGATATCTGTAAATAGAGAAATATGGAGCAAATAAGTATTCACAAATGAGGTACTCAGACTATAAGAAGGTTTCATGAATGCTCATATAGGTCAACATATAGAGAAAATATAAGAATAATCTTATATACCAGTCACAAAAGAAAACAATATATTAATATAGATTTCATATATGCTTGCTCATATATATGTACATGTATAAACATAAAATAAATACATAATGATCTAGAGTACATGGAGAAACATATAAAGTGATTCATTTTTAGAAATACATGAATACTGATCTGTGAACCCGAAGAGACTATGGAGTAATATCCATGTACAAAAAGAATATATCAGTACTCAACTGTCTAGATATGTTGAGAGAGGAGGTGATTGCAGATATATGTCAAATTAGACAAGGAAGATAGAATGCTCATCTGGGAGGAGTTATGTGCAAAGATTCCATCATCTTTTTCCATGAGACTTCCCTTAAGATTCTCAGTTTGTTTTTTCTTTCTCTGCTTGACCTCTCCACTTTCCAAATGAATATATTTTTTTATCTAACCGTCTTTCTGACAGGCACTAGAAGATCTCAGAGTCTAGGGAATGGACAGACAAGATCCCATAGTGACCAGATGGTGACCATTTCCCTACCATGTGCAGCAATTCTCATATCTGTGGCTTACGTTTCTTGGTCACTTTAAGCCTGTGCTCGGGATACTAGAACTCAAGAGACTTTGGGCTGTTCCAATGACCCCTCTCCCCTCTCATATATCAATCCTGGGCCTCAGGGTCCTCAGGGACTCACCAGTAAAGTCCATCAGTCTGGACAAAGTGGGCCCCTGCTGGGTGTTGAACACTAATGGCTGATGACATCAATGTTTATGTTTACTTTCTTGAGGCAGGAGTCCCCTTCCTGCCAAACCTGCCCCTTTCACCACTGACCCTCATCCAGCATCCCATTCACGTGTCTCCAAGTGGTCAGAATCCCTCCCCCCACACACTTCCAGGCTCATTTCCCCTTCCCCCAATCTCTTTCCTCTTGGTACCCTCCCCCACTCACACGTGTCTGGAACTGCCACCGGGATACCTGGCAGTTGTCATTCCCAGAGCTAATGAAGAAAAGAAAGGATGATGCCCACCTATTCTCTTGTTGTCTGTCCAGATGGCATATACACACATAAACAGGCACATACTTAAAACATATATGATGAGAAAGACAGAGACAGAGAGGCAGAAGATTATAGCATCCTGTATACAGGAAGTAAGTCTAGATTATATCATCCAATATATGAAGAATCTTGTATATTTCATTTTTATTTATTCTTTTTCATCTTCTGTATGTACACACCAATGAGTCTTTCCTATAAATTATAACTTCCTGCTTAGTGAATATAAATTTAGAGAGAATATAAGACAACTCATCTATATGAAGACAAAGATACATTCATATGTGTAAGTACTAGGGTTCTTTCTCATCATTCCTATGTACAGAAAGTAATTCATTCTTTCTATAAATTCATTAGATGATTGTACATTTTATAATCTCATAAATATTAACTATTATTCTCCCTGCTCCTACTTATATTTGAGAATGCACATATTCACTCTCAATTCATATCTGAGGACCCATATTATTCCTATGCCTTTACTTTTATCTCCATATGTCCATAAGTATACTTTCTCTCATATATATATATATATATATATATATATATATATATATATATATATATTAAGTTTCCTAAATGCTGTGTCTATTCCTAATATTATTCCACTGTTTCCCCGTGAGTGAATATGAGAAGACTCTTGTCTGTCAACACACAGAGTACAACAGTACTCATATATACTTGTACAGCCATACAGGAAAATGGCTTGAATGACTGGTTGCTTGATTGATTCTTGTCCTTCCTTATGGAAGAAGACCAAAAACAACATCACTATGTCAGAGACAAATTACAGTGTGTCTGACTGTGGCTGATCAGACCAATACAAGTTTTCAATGTTCTGCCACAGGTTGGGCACAAATAGTCCATGTGAACCCCTGGGGTGGGTACCATAAACTTATGTATGTCACATTTCCTTTGAGCTGCTTCATTTCCTCCCTTCTCATAGAGTTCAGCACCCTCACAGCTGAGGGCATGCCATGCTGGGTGGTCCTGGACCAGTGTCTCCTATGTTGTACAATCAATTCCAAAGTTCCTCAATGAGACCTTCAGGGTGTCTCAGTATCACTTCTTCTGACCCACTTGTGAGTGCTTGCCCTCTATGAGTTCTCCATAAAATAGTTTTTTTCCCCCACAAGTGTATGTCTGGCATTCTAACAACGTGTTCAACCCATCATAGTTGTACTCTCTGTGGTAATGGTGTAATGCTATATAGTTTAGCTTGAGAAAGGACCTCAGAGTCTGGTATCTTCTGCTGTCAGGTAATTTTCATAATCTTCCTTAAAGAATTTAAATGGAAGTGATTAAGTTTCCTGCCATGACACTAGTAGACTGTCCAGGTTTCACAGGCATGTAGCAGTTAGATCAGCATAACAGCTCTGTTGATCTTCAGTTTGGTATTCAATCTAATACCTCTTCTTTCCTATACTTTTCTTTCAGTCTTCATACAAACCACACAGGAATATGGCTTGAATGACTATTCCCAAATGAAGTACCCTATAAGAATATAGAAAGTCTATACCAATGATCATATATGC
The DNA here is from genome assembly GCF_037893015.1 of Macrotis lagotis. Lineage (NCBI taxonomy): Eukaryota > Metazoa > Chordata > Mammalia > Peramelemorphia > Peramelidae > Macrotis > Macrotis lagotis. The sequence continues at coordinate 82,888,252 of NC_133666.1, forward strand.
CAACATATGGAAAGAATATCTATATATTTTGTGTATATACATAGAATACATGATAGCTCACATAAACAGATATGTGTATATGGGTAAACAGATACTGTATATGGGTAAACAGATACTGTATATGGGTAAACCTATATATATATATGTATATATATATATATTTATTTTTTATAGATAAGATATATGAGTACTGGAATATGAACACCAGGGGAGAATGAAAGAAAATTCCTATCTAAAGAAAACATATCTGTACTCAGATGTATGGATGTAGTGAAAGAAAAGCTGATTACTCATGCATGTGAAAATACATACAGAAATTAGGAGTGTTCACCTAGGAGGAATTATAGTCCAATCATTCCACTCTTTGTTTCTATGCGATTTTACTTAGGACTTAAGCTTCTTAGCCTGTTTTGCTGGATGTCTCCAATTCCCAAGTAAAGAAGATGCTACTGAGGGTGCTCTTGAGAGCCTGTAAAGTGAAATCTATATGTAATCTGTATAGAATTGTGACTGAGTCCTGAAAGTTCACCTTCTTAAAGGAGTTTCAATGTTCACAAATATTTCTGTACCTGTGTTTGTGTGTCAGAGCATTTGTGTTTCTGACTCTGTGTGTGTTCAAGAACTAATTTCCTGCCCATCATCTGTTGAATCATTTGTCTCCAGTGTATGTAAGTGTGGGAGTTTGCCTGTTTCTGTATGTCTGTGTCTGTCTGGATGGACTGCGTTAAATCCCATCCAGTGCATGATCACTGATTCACAAATGTGTATGTGTGTGCAGCATGGGAGCATATTTCTTTGTATTTCCCTTCAAATGTGCTTTTATGTCCTAAATTCCATCCAGCCTCCTTTTCAATAATTTATAACTCAATGGAATAGATCAGATTGAAATGTATTTTAATGAAGGCTACATTATTTTTTGTTATGTCTTCCATTAGACGTCTATTAATTACAGTGTTTGCTCCAATCACTTTGCACCTGTTGAAGAAATGCTTCTAGATCTGGTGAAGTTGCTGTCTATATTTCTGGACTCATTTTGACAAACAGTTGGATTTAACTCCTGGTTGTGGTCTCTTCAGACTGTTTTCAGCAGGGTGATAGATGTTTGTGAGGCTGATTCCTGCAGGTTGGGGGAGAAGCCCTCTTTCTCTGGTGGGCAGAGCCCCACTGAACTGCCCAGGGTGAAAGGAACAGGCACATGAGCTCTCGTCAAGGGGTTATTCTGGCTTCCTTTCCCACCCTGGTTGCCAGAGTGCCCTTCTGTAGCCTCTATTGATTATTTGGACCTTCTTTTTAGTTCTTGATCTCTGCCTCTCCAAGGCTTTCCTCCTTTGTGGCCAAGTTAGTGGCCAAGGCTTTGCTACCACTAAATATATTGGGCATGACCAAGGCACACCTTTTCCCTCAACTGACTGGGAGTACACTGAGGACAAGCCTAGGCTAACATCTCTAAGCCTCAGGACAGTGTTCAAGTAGGGCTCTGAGCAAAGCAGCTGGGGGTCACATCCCCTATTTCACAAAGGGAAGAAGCCCATTCAGGGGGTAGGGGATTCCTCACCCAACTAACTATATATCCCAGTCTGCCCCAAGTTGTGGGAAAGGGTGACACTCAGTTTGTCCTTCACTTAAGCCCACAATTCTAACTGGGGACTCCCAGAACTCACAGCACTATAGAGAACTTGCCCACGTGTTTCTGGGGAGATATTGGGCCCATGAAGCCTGGCTGTCAGAAGAGGGAGAGACCAAGATTGAAACAAACCAACTTGTCAGGAAGGAGAGACTTCTGTTCAAGTTCCGGGCCCACCCCTATCTAAATGTATGACCATGGACATGACTGCCCTTCTCTGGACCTCAGTTACCCTCTCAAATGAGGAGTTTGGATAAGTTAAGCTCTGAGGTCTCTTTTAGCCCTTTATCCTATTTAAACCTATAAGCCCATTTAGACTCTACTCCCTCATTTATATACCATCCCCTCCATGTTAGAAAACTAGATTTCCAACCACCAGATGACAAGCCCACAGTCATCAATCTCTGCCATTGATCTAACCCTCTGTCTCATAAACACTATCAGAACTTATAACCAAGAGGTGGACATACAAGATCTTGTAGTGACTAATTGAGGACTGTTTCACTACCATGGACAGGAATCCAGAGATCTGGAGCTTATATTTTGACCATTTTCCCCCCCATGCACAGGCCCCTGGGTCTCCAAAGTATTTTGGGCTGCTCCCTGGCTTCTCTCCCCTCTAAGATACCCATTCCTGAACCTAAAGGTCCTCAGCAAAGCCAACCAAAGTCTGGACAAAGTGGACCACTGCTGAGCACCTAGGGCTCTGACGGCTGATCAAATCAGTGTCTACCTTGGTGGGGTAGGAGTGTCCTTCCTACCAAGCCCTCCTCTCTCTCATCAGGCCCTTATCAGGCATCCCACTCACTAATATCCATATGAGTCATATCCCTTCCCTCCTGGGCACATTTCCCCCTCCACCACTCTCTTTCCTGCTCATTTTCCCTTCCCCAACCACTGCTACTAATGATTGGAGCTTCCAGTCAGTTTACCTGACTGTTGTCATACTGGGAGCTGGTGAAGGAAAGAGAGGATGATGGACATCCCTCTGCTGTCTGTACAGATGGCATGCTTGCACATATAAACATAGGGAAAGAGAGACAGAGGAGGATTACATCATCTAGTATATAAGAAATAATCTGAAATTATCTTGTTTACATGAAAAATCACATAAATTTCATTTACATATATTCTCTATCTTCATCTATATGTGCTCATATATAAGATTGAAGTGTCTCTCCTAGAAATTATAACTTCCTGCTTAATGAATACAAACCAATAGACAAGACAAGTCATATATATGAAAGCAGAAAATATATTCCTGTAGGTAAAAACTCAGGTTCTTTCTCTTCATTCCTATCTACAGAAAATAATTCATTCTTTCTATAAATTCATTAGATGACATACTTTTAACTCTTCATGAATTTTAGTCATCATTCTCCCTACTCATACTTACAGAAGTATCCACATATTCACTCACATTTTTCTATACCTGAATTTATATCTATATGTTTACATAAGTATACCTTTTCTCTATTCACTTATGTCTCCAAAATTCCTTATTTCTGAAAGAATCTACTACTTTTCTTCATGTGAGAGAAGAAGTCCCCTGACTTTAAATCCAGTGCTCACAAATAAGAATATAGAATTATAGGACTATGTATTGAGTGAATATTCACAGATGAAGGACCATATAGGAATATAGTCTATGTAAATGCTCATATATGCCATCATATAGAGAATATATGACTATTGAAATAGAAGAATCACAAGAAATGACACATTTTATGCTTAAACATGGAATACATGAGAGTTTGCAAAAATATATATGTCAATCTCTAGAGAAGAACTTTTTTTATTTAAACAATAGACAATATATTTTGGTTTGCCATTTTAGTGAGAGCTCTGTAGTAGCTCAGCTTTGTTTTCTAAAGCATTTAGTAAACCCTCAGGCAGCCTTGAAGCCCAGGGGCCACATTTTGGACAGCCCTGATGTAGAATATATAGGTGAACCTGCAAATACAGAGTACTGAAATATGAACCCCCAGGGAGGATGAAGGAATATTCATACATAAGAGAACATATCAGTGCTCAAAATGTATGGACAGTGAGTGAAGAGGTGATTAATCATGTATGTGAAAATATCCAAGAAAAACCCACACAGAAACTAGGAATGCTCACCCCTGAGGTGCTATGTCCAAATATTCTACTATTTCTTTCCATGAGTTTTCCTTAGAACTTATTCTTCTCAGTCTTTCTTGGCTCTGTCTGCTGGATCTCTCCAATTCTCAAGTCAATTAGATGTTTCTGAGGGATTTAAGTGAAATCTGTATATAATCTGTATAGAATTGTGCATGAGTCCTGAAAATTCATTTTCATAAAGGAGTTTCAGGGCTCACAAGTATTTTTGTACCTGTGTGTTTTTGTAAGTGTGAAAGCATTTGTGTTTTTGTCTCTGCCTGTGTCTGTGTCCTAACTTCCATCCCATTGTCTGCTGGTTCATTGGTCAACAATGTGTGCATGAACTTTAGCAAAGTTGCAGGATATAAAAATAAACTCTCATAAATCCTCAACATTTCTATATATGACTAGCAAGATGCAGGAGAAAGCGCTAGAAAGAGTAATCCCTTTTAAAGTAACTTCAGACGATATAAAATACCGGGGAGTCTACCTGCCAAGGCAGACTCAGAAACTATTTGAAAACAATTACAAAATATTTCTCACAAATAAAATCATATTTAAATACTGGACAAATATGAACTGCTCATAGATAGGCCGAGCTATTATAATAAAAATGACAATTCTACCAAAATGAAACTACTTGTTTAGTGCCCTACCAATCAAAATTCCAAAAAACTTACTTTAATGAGTAAGAAAAAATTGTTATTAAATTCATATGGAGAAATAAAACATCAAGAATTTTCAGAGATTTAAGGAAAAAGTACAAAAGAAGGTAGTTTAGCTCTACCAGATATAAAATTATATTATAAAGCGTTGGTCATCAAAACTGTCTGGTATTGGCTAAAAAACAGAGTGGTGGATCAGAGGGAAAGACTAGGTACAATAGTAGGAAATGATTATAATAATCTATTGTTTGATAAACTCAGAGTCCAACTATTGGGATAAAAACTCTCTATTCAATAAAAACAGCTGTGAAAATTAGAATTAGTATGGCAGAAACTTGGATTAGACCAACATTTCACACCCTCTACCAAGATAAGATCAAAATAGATACAGGATTTAGACATAAAAAAACAATATTATAAGCAAACTAGGAGATCCATGAATAGTTTACCTGTCGAATCTATGGAAAACTAAGCAGTTTATGACCAAGGAAGGGATGGAGAACATCATTAAAAACAAACTAGACAATTTTGATTACATTACATTTAAAAAGCTTTTGCACAGACAAAATCACTAAAGCAAGATCAAAAGAAATATAGGAAATTGTGAAACAATATTCATAACTAGTATTTCTTTTTTTAGTTTTTTTCAAGGCAAATGGGGTTAAGTGGCTTGCCCAAGGCCACACAGCAAGGTAATTATTAAGTTTCTGAGACCTGATTTGAACCCAGGTACTCCTGACTCCAAGGCCGGTGCTTTATCCACTATACCACTTAGCTGCCCCTTACAACTAGTATTTCTAACAAAGGCCTCATTTCTAAAATATACAGAGAACTGAGTCAAATTTTAAAAAAAAGACCAAGCCATTCCCCAACTGACAAATGGTCAAAGGATATGCAAAAGCAATTTACAGACAAGGGAATCTAAGCGATCCATCATCATATGAAAAAATGTTCTAAATCACTACTTATTAGAGAAGCATCTCTGAGGTACCACCTCACACCTCTCAGACTGGCCAATATGGCCAGAAAGGAAGGGATGTGGGAAATCTGGAACACTAATATGTTGTTAGTAGAGTTGTGAACTCATCCAACCATTCTGGAGAGCAGTTTGGAATTACACCCAAAGGGCAACAAAAATGTGCATACCCTTTGATCCAGCAATACCACTACTGGGTCTGTACCCTGAAGAGATGATGAAAAAGGGTAAAAACGGCACTTGTACAAAAGTATTCATAGCAACCCTGTTTGTGGTGGCAAAGAATTGGAAATCAAGTAAATGTCCTTCAATTGGGGAATGGCTTAGCAAACTATGTTATAAGTATGTGATAGAACACTATTGTTCTATTATTGTTCTATTAGAAACCAGGAGGGATGGGAATTCAGGGAACCCTGGAGGGATTTGCATGAACCAATGCTGAGCAAGATGTGCAGAACCAAAAGAACATTGTACACCCTAACAGCAAAATGGGGGTGATGATCAACCTTAATGTATTTGCTCATTCCTTCAGTGCAACAATCAGATACAATTTTGGGGTATCTGCAATGGAGAATACCACTTGTATCCAGAGAAAGAATTGTGGAGTTTTATCAAAGACCAAAGACTATTACCTTTAGTTTTTTTAAAAAAAGCTGTTATCTTATTATGTAATTTTGCTGTCTCTTATGCTTTATTTTTCTTCCTTAACTATATGGTTTCTCTCTCATCACATTCAATTTAGATCAATGCATATGATGGAAACAATTCTGTGGGGGGTGGGGGGAAGGAAGCAAGATTGGGGGAAAATTGTAAAATTCAAAAGAAATAAAATCTTTTACAAAACAATGTGTACATGTGTGAGAGTTTGCTTGTATCTTTATGTCCATGTCTTTGTGTATAAACTAAGTTTAATCCCATCCAGTGCTTGATCATTGATTCACAAATATGTATGTGCAGTTGTATGTGTGTGGAGGGAAGTATGGGAATGTATTTCTTTGTATTTCCTTTTATGTGTATGTTTTTTTCCTACCTACCTTCCATCCCATTGTTTGATCATTTTTAACACATTGGAATAGATCACATCTGAATGTATTTTAGGGGAAGTCACATTACTCTGTGTTGTCCCTTCCTTTAAGTTTCTATTTTTTCACAGTATTTCCTTTAATCAGTTTGGACCAATTGAGGCAGTGTTTATTTGGATTTTGGTCAACTTGTTCTCCAATATTTGTGGCTTCATTTTGGAAAAACTATTGGATTTGGCTCCTGCTTCTGGCCTCTTCAGGCTGTTTTTAGGGTGAGATAATCTGAATGATAGATGTACATGAGTTTGTTCTACTCTCTCCTTGGTGAACCGATGCCCAATGACCTTCTGGAGGGGGGCAAAAAGGGCAACAGGACTTCTAGTCATGGGACTATTCTGGTTTCCTTTCTGATTATTAACTCTCAGAACCCCCTTCTGCAGCCTTTGTACCTTCTTTTGCACAGCTGAAAATCTCCACCTCTTTTCTTTTTTTTTTCACCTCTTTTCAAAGGATAATCTGCACCTTCTTTCCTAGCAATTGCTGAACCCAAAGAGCAAGATGGAGGCCAGAATTGGGTAAGTTTGGAGATCTTTAATTTCCTAGGGACTGCCTGGGGATGCAGAGGACCCAAATCAGACAGTCCCTGAGTATTCAGGGGATAGGGTTTTTATAGTGTTTTTTTTTGGGGGGGGGGGTACTGAGAGCAAGCAGGACACAGAAGCAAAGAGCAGTTACATATATTGTCTTGTCATAAACATATGTAAACATAGGGTTCTGCATAGATAGGGGTGGGAAAGGGTCAGGGTCTTTGTTTACTGTTTGAACATATTTCCTGAGATGGAGGGTGTCACGTATTCATGAATTTCCCACAGGTTTGAAGGAGTGAAATTTACTACCTTATGGTTCAAGTCACATCTGGGGAATGGGAGGCAGTCCTGGGAGGAAGCAGGAATTTTACAGATACAGCAAGTTAATGAAGCTAACAAGGGTGCTTTCTGAATCTTAGCCAAATTTATGGTATATCTATGACCCCCAGAGACAAGAATTTGGGTCCTGTCAGATTATTTCCAGACCCAAAGGTGCCTAGCCAAATTTATATTTCTAAGGAGTTTCTCAGGGCCCAGAAGGATGTCAGGGACTCCTTTTTATACAGGAATTTCACAAACATTGATATTGTACTTCACAATGAAAGCCCAGCTGCCATCCAACTCACCTCCCTCCAGCAGTTCTCGTCCCCTGTCTCTCCAGGGCTTGCCTTTTTTGGCCAAGGATTTGTTATTTCTACCACGTCTGTGTCCAAGGCATTTCTTACCCTCATCAGACTGGGATTTCTTTCAGGGCTCTGAGTGAAGCAGCTGGGGATCATTCCCCTTAATTCACAAACTGAAGAAACAATTTCAGGGAAGGCTCAGAGTTTTCTAAGTGTCTCTCTGGTAAGTGTGTATCCCTGGCTGGCCACAAACTGAGGGTGGGGTGTGTGTGTGTGTGTGTGTGTGTGTGTGTGTGTGTGTGTGTGTGAATGGCTTACTTTTTATTTAACTCCACAGATATAACTGATGACTGAGAAACCTCTAGAGCTCCATGGGTAACCTGCACACCTGTTTCAGGGGAGAGCCTTCCTAGGGACCTTGGACCCATGAAGCTTTGTTGTCAGAGGAGGGAGTGGTCAGGTTGAAAACCAGCTAACCTGGCAGGCAAGGGAGATGGGTTTTAGGTCTGGGTCTGGGCCTTTCTGGTTGTATAACTTTGACCATGTCCCTGCCCTACTTTTGCCCTCAGTTATCCTTTTTCCCAACGGAGGAGGTTGGGCCAGATGACCTCTAATGTCTCTTGTAACCTTCAAAGCTAACCACCCCCAGGCTCTGACCTCCCCCAGATGATAAATTACTGTTAGTGGAATGCCTTCCCCTGGGGCAGCCCCCAATCAGAGATATCTACCCATTTCTCACCCTAAATCTTGGATTGCAGCCCATGGTTCTTCCAGTCCCTGCCTTCAGACTCAGAGGAGCCCCTCCCCCACCTGACAGGGCCTGTCAGACCTCAGAGCCTGGAGGTGGCAGACAAAGTCCCTAGTTGACTGGTTGGGCACCATTTCCCCACCATGGACAGCAGCCCTGCTCTCTGGAGCTTCTGTTTCCTGGCCTCTTGTCTCTCTTGCTTAAGCACCTGAGCCTCAGGTGGACTTTGGGCCGGGCAACTCTTCCCTTTCTCATATCCCCTCCCAGCCCTTGGGGTCCTCAGAGAACCCCCCAGCCAAGCTGAACTGAATCGGGGTACATGCTCCCCACCTCCAGAGAGGGAAGGGCCGGTGATGTCAGTGCCAAAAATCCTGAACAGGAGGTCCTTCCCCTGCCTACCTGTACCCTCCCAGGCCCCTCCATCCCCCTCTGGCTCATTTTCCCCATCCTTTAAAAGGTTTCTGGTTCCCCCCTCCTCTCCGTGGGAAGTGGCTTGAACAGCAACTAAAGTTACCTTCCTGCTGTCCTTGTGGGGACAGGGCGTGGGCAGAGGGCACCCCATGTATCATGATGGATATCCAGCACCCTGCTGTGTCTGTCCAGAAGGACCCAGGCCCCCTCTTCCAATCCACTCTGCTTTGCCTGTTCTTATCCAGGGGGGCAAATGCTTCCTCTCTATTTCCGTGTGAGGGGGGAACCTGCCATCCTCTCTGCTCTTCTTTTTTGAGTACTGAATGATTCTCTTTATAAGGATGTATAAATGGCATTGTGCCTTTGTATGTACATATTGTGGGATAATTCCACTCAGTATGTACATATTTATCTATCTATATTTCTGTAGATATATATCAATACATATATTTACACATATATGTATGATTACATAATCCTAAATAAAGGAAAGAACTAAAGTATTTCATTTAGAAATATATATATAGTCTTTATTCATCCAAATCTACTTATATAATTCTCCTGACTGTCTCTTCTATAACATTTTACTTCATTGTTTTATAAATGAATATATAGATAACAGCTTATGAGTCATATATAGACAGAGAATATATACATGCTCATAAATAATAAGTTCATTTTTCTTCATTGCTATATAAATAAAATAATTTATTTTTCAATAAATTCATCATATGACATATTTTATCTCTTCAAAATATTATAGCTTTCTGTTCCTATCCAAAAGAGTAATTACACAACTATTCATATCTCTATCCATATTTCCTCTATTCATTTATTTCTTTATACATATATGAATATATACATTCTTTTAAAAGTATTTTCTCTTATGTTCTTTCTCTGTTCATAAAAGTATACCTCTACTTCATCCCTTATAAGAGAATTATAAAAACTAGGTTTTTTACACACAGAATATATCTGCTATCTTGTATAGGAATATAGACAGAGAATAAGTTTATCTATGAGTATAGAAATATGGAGTACATCTGTGAGTACAAATGAAGTACTCAGAAAGGATTATAGGAATGTTCTATGAATGTTCATATAGGCCAACATATAGAGAGAATATAAGGATAAACTTACATAAGAGTTACCAAAGACAACATAGTATGGTTATATATGTTTGCTTATATATATATATATATATATATATATATATATATATATACACACACACCTATACATACGCTGAACAAATATACATAATGATTTAGAGCATATTAAGAAGGCCATATATATTGATTTATTTATAGAGTATGAATATTGATCTATGAGCAACAATAGACTATGGAGGAATATTCATACATAAAGCAACCGTATCATTGCTGAGAGGTTTGGATATAATGAGAGAAGACGTGATTACTCAAAATAGGCAAGGAAGATAGGAATGTTCATCAAAGATGAGGAATGTCCAAACATACCATCATCTTGTTCCATGAGACTTCCCTTAAGGTTCTCAGTTTGTTTGCCTTTCTCTGACTGACCTCACTGCTTCCCATGTCAATCAATTCTATCTGAAGACACTCTTGAGAGGCCCTTCTGTCTCCACAACAGGATTATCAATTTAAAGACAAGGATCATTGATGCAGGAATGTATATGTCTAAGTGTGAGAACATCACTTTCTGTATTTATATGTCTTTATATCTGCTCTATTTCTATACCACTCTCTGGGCATCATAATGTTGGACTGGATCCTACTGGAGTTTTTTTTTTTTTAGGTTTTTGCAAGGCAAATGGGGTTAAGTGGCTTGCCCAAGGCCACACAGCTAGGTCATTATTAAGTGTCTGAGGTCACATTTGAACTCAGGTACTCCTGACTCCAGGGCCAGTGCTCTACCCACTGTTCCACCTAGCTGCCCCTGGAGTTTGTTTTAATGTAGGTCACAGCTTTCTGTGCTGGGTCTTCCTTTAGTTTCTACTAATTATACCATTTGCTCCCATCATTTTGGTCCTGTTGAGGAAAGTACTTCTAACTCTGAAGCTCACCTGGTGAACTTGTTCTTCTATATTTCTGGGTTTATTTTGACAAACAATTGTATTTGGCTCCTGCTCATCGCCTTTTCAGGCTGTTTGAAGCAGGCAGCAATTTAAGTGATAGATGTCTATGAGGATGATCTTTGCAGGTAGGAGGAAAAACCTACTATGCTTGCTGACCAGAGGCCCACTAACTTGTCTAGGGTGTGAAAGGACTGAGCACATAGCCTCTGATCAAGGGGTCATTCCTTCTTTCTTTCCTACCTTGAATCCCAGAGTTCCCTTCTTCAATCTCTGATCTGTTGTTAATCTACTCCTTCCTTCCCATCAATGAAAGCTCAACTGGCACCCAGCCCACCTCCATCATGTGGTTCTTGATCTTTGTCTCTCCATTACATGTATCTTGTAATCTAGTTTTTCATAATGCTATAATATTTGGCATGTCCACTCATCAAAGGATATGCAAAGACAATTTACAAATGAGGAGATCAAAGCAATCCATAGTCATATGAAAAATTGCTCTACATCATTACTTATTAGAGAAATGCAAATTAAAGCTTCTCTGAGGTACCACCTCACACCTCTCAGACTGGCCAATATGACCAGAAAGGATAATGATCATTGTTGGAAGGGTTGTGGGAAATCTGGGACACTATTACATTGTTGGTGGAGCTGTGAACTCATCCAACGTTTCTGAAGAGAAGTTTGGAACTAAGCCCAAATGGCAACAAAAATGTGCATACCCTTTGATCCAACAATACCACTCCTGGGTCTATACAATGAAGAAATGATGAAAAAGGGTAAAAACATCATTTGTACAAAAATATTCAAAGTAGCCCTGTTTGTGGTGCCAAAGAATTACAAATCAAGTAAATGTCTTCAATTGGGGAATGGCTTAGCAAACTGTGGTATATGTATGTCATGGAACACTATTGTTCTATTAGAAACCAGGAGGGATGGGAATTCAGGGAAGCCTGGAGGGATTTGCCAGAACTGATGCTGAGTGAGATGAGCAGAACCAGAAAAATACTATATACCCTAATAGCAACATGGGGGTGATGATCAACCTTGATGGACTCTCTCATTCCATCAGTGCAACAATCAGGGACAATTTGGGTCTGTCTGCAATGGAGAATACCATCTGCATCCAGAGAAACAACTGTGGAGTTTGAGCAAAGACCAAAGACTATTACCTTTAATTTAGAAAAAACTGCTATCTTATTGTCTGATCTTGCTATCTCTTATACTTTATGTTTCTTCCTTAAGGATATGATTGCTCTCTTATCACATTCAATTTTGATCAATATATACCATAGAAACAATGGAAAGACTGACAAATTGCCTTCTGGGGGGGAGGGAAGTAAGATTGGGGGAAAATTGTAAAACTCAAAATAAATAAAATCTTTAATAAAGAAAAAAGAAAAAAACATTTGGCATGTCCAAGGTACACCTTTTCTGTAATTAAACCAGAAGTTCTCTTAGGGCAGGACAAAGGGACCTAGCCTAGATTAACAAATTCAAGCCCCAGGAAATTGTTCATGGAGGGCTGAGTGAAGTAGCTTGCAGTCATCCCCTTTATTTAACAAAAGCACAAAACATTCAGAGGAGGCAAAGGTCTTGTTCTTGCTCACTCAGTTCACTATGTATCCCAGTTTGTCCCAAAGTTGGTGGGATGGAGAGGAGTTGGCTTTGCCCTTCCCTAACAGCAAAATTCCAGAAACCTCTATGGTAAACCTGTCCTCCTACTTCTGAGGACAGTCTTCCCAGTTATCCCTTTTCTCCAATGAGGTGATTGGGTCACATGAGCTCTGAGGTCTCTTTTAATCCTCCATCCTCCACAAACCTAGAAACCCATTCAGATTCTTCTCCCACATTCAATATACCTTCTTCATCTCCAATATTAGTAAAGTAGTGCCACATGAGAAAGTCCTACAAGTCTAATACTTTCCCTTGGCACAGGCCCCATTCAGCAAGTTCTGTCCTTTCTCTAACCCTTTTTCTCACAGTCTCTATCAGAACTCAGAGTTGGGGGATGGACAGACAAGGTCCTGGAGTGACCAGCTGTGGACTGTTTCCCTACCATAAGCAGCAGTCCTGGTAAGTGTTTCCAAGTCACTGAAAGCACTCTGTGCTCAGCCCCCCCCCCCGGGGATCCAGTCTCCTTTGGTCTCTTCTCTCTCTCCTCTCAAATATCCACTTGGACTCAAAGCCCCAGAAAATCACCAGCAAAGTCAACTAGAGTCAGAGTCTACAGAAAGTGGACCCCTCACTGGGCACCATACATTGATGACTATTAACATCATCTACCTTGGTGAATCAGGAGTACCCTTCCTTGCAATCCCGCCCCTTTCCCTACTGGTCCTCATCAGGCATCCCACTCACCTATCTCCATGTGATCAGCATCCCTCCCTTCACATCCTCTCAGGCTCATTTCCCTCTCTCCAAAACTTTCTCCCTCTTTATTTGTCATCACCCACCCACAAGTGACTGGAGTTGTTAGAGGTGTTGTCATTCCCAAATTCTTAAAGGAGGGAGAGGATGATGCCCTTTGATCCCTTTCTCTCTGTTCAGATGGCATATACACACATACACCCAAACAGACACACCTGAAGACAGACACAGGCAACTATATCTATCTATAGATTATAGATATAGATATAGATATAGATATAGATATAGATATAGATATAGATATAGATATAGATATAGAAATGGAAAGGATAATATCACCATGTATATAGAAAATAACCTTAAATTATCTCATCTTTTATATGAAAAATCTTCTTGTATATTTGAATTTGACATGCTCTTTATTGTTATCTATATGTACTCTTATATAAGACTACAATGTCCTATAGATTACATCTTCTTACTTAATGTATATAATGATTTAGATTATATAAGACACCTCATTTATATGAAGATAGAGAATATATTCCTATGGATATGTACTTGAGTTCTTTCTCTTCATTCCTATGTACAGAAAGCAATTTGTTCTTTTGATAAATTCATTAGATGACATCTCTTCATGAATAATAGTAATCATTCTTCCTAATCCTACTTAGAGGAGTTCTCCCATATTCAATACCAATTTTTTCAGTATCTTTTTATCTATATCCAAATCTATATCTGTCTATATACATATATCTTCTTTCTTTGTTTTCTCATATATTAGGTCTCCTAAATACTCTCTCTGTTTCTCAAAGTTTATCACTGCTTCTCTTTCTGTGAGAAAAGACAGGAAGATTCCAGTCTGTATACACATAGGGTGTGACATGAATATGGAGGAATATAGGCAATAGAGGAATATGAATTGAATGAGTATTCACAGATCATGTTTCCATATAGGAATAGAGAAAGTCTATATACATGCTTCTATATGCCAATGTATAGAGAAAATATATGAATATTCTTATGTATGAGTTACAAGAAGCAACATACTTTGTGTATGTATTTATATATACTTGATAGGTCAAAAACATGTATGTGACTATCTAGAATATACAGGGGAATCTACATATATTGAACAGAGAGGATATAAGAGAACTGAAATAGGAACACCTAGGAAGGATGAAGAAATATTCATACCTGAAGAGAACAGTTCTCAGATATATGGACCCAGTGAGAGAAGAACCAATTACTCATGCATGTGAACATACATAAAGAAAATAGGAATGCTCAACTATGAGGAAGTATGTCCAAATATAATGAAATTTTTCCTGAGTTTTTCCTTAGGAGTTAAGCTACTCAGCCTCCTTGTCTTTATCTGCTGAAAATCTCCAGGTCTCAAGTCAAGTAAATATTTCTGTGGGTGCTCTTGAGATCCTCTTAAGTGAAATCTGTATATGATCTGTATAGAATTGTGTGTGAGTCCTAAAAATTCATTTTGCTAAAAGAGTTTCAGTGATCACAAATGTTTTTGTTCTTCTCTGTGTGCATAAGTGTGGGAATATGTGTTTTTCTCTCTGTGTGTCTGTGTCTGGTCCTAACTTCCATTCCATTATCTTGAATCTTCGATCACCAGTGTTTGTAAGTGTGGGAATTTGTGTGCTTCTGTGTGTCTGTGTGAATGAACTGATGAGGAAGGTCTCGAGTAAAAGACCTAAGGATCATTCCCCATTTTCACAAATGGAAGAAACCCACTCAAGGAAGGCAGGCAATTAACTCAGATTCTCTCTGCTTAATATGCATCTCAGGTGACCCAAAGTTGTTAAGTCAGTGGTGGGAAGAATGAAGGGGAGGGGCGTTGTGAGTGTCAGTTTACCTTTCACTAAAACTTACAGTCCTAAGTGAAGACCCCTAGCTCCTTTGGTGATGCATGACAACAGCATGGGGACCCTGACTCTGGGAGTGTCTTCCAAGTAATAATCAACTCATGAAACTTGACTGAAACATCTGAGATGAAAGTCAGCCAGCCTGGCAGGCAAGAGAGACCAAGGCTCAAGGGCTACCCCTTACTGGCTTTGTGTCCTTGGCCATATCCCTCTCCTCCTCTGGATCTCTATTCCTTTTCTAAATAAGGAGGTTGGGCCAGATGGACTCTAGATCTCTTTTAACCCTCCATCCTACCAGAATCTAGAAGCCCATTCAGATTCTGCTCCCAAATCCATAGACACCCCCCCAACCTCCATAAAAAGCAAACTAGCTCCCAACCACCAGATGAGAAAAACCCTGCTAGTCTAATCCTTTCCCTTGGAACAGCCTTCAGTCATCAGACTCTGTCCTTGTTCTTATAGTCTATCTTACAGATGCTATGAGACTTCAGAGCCCAGAATAGTGGACAGACAAGGTCCCCTAAAGACAAGTTTGGGACCTCTGTCTTACAATGGGCAAAAACCATGGTTCTGGGGTCTATTTCCTATCCCTTGTCTCCCGAGCTCAGGTCTCTGGGCCTCCAGTGGCCTTTGGACTGGTCTCCTGGCCTATCTTCCCTCTCATATATCCACTGCAGGATGTCAGACTTCTCAGGAGCCTCCAACTAAGATCACCAGAGTCTGGATAAAGTGTACCCACTGCAAAGCACCACCCACTATTGGTTGATGACATCAGTATCTACCTTGAGGAGACAAGAGGCCCCTACCTGCCAACCCCTCCTTTCTCTGCACTGGCCCACATCAGACAACCCAGTCACCTGTCACCATGTGATCACCATCCCTTTCCCTCATACCCTTTCAGGCTCATTTTTTTCTTTTATCATAGTCCTTCTGGACCTCAATTTCCCCTCCCCCTCAGCTGGTAGAAGTAACTTGCCATTTCCCATCACGATTCCCAGAACACACTTCTGCAGTCCAGGTAGAATACCCTAAACAGTTGAAAATTCTCTCCTCTGTTCTGTGGAGAATCTTCACTCTCCTTTCCATCATTGAAATCCTAACTACCATTCAGTCCACCAACAAGAGGAGTTCTTGACCCTGCCTCTTCAGGGCTTGCATCCTTTAGCCACAGTTTTGTCACTACTACCATACCATATTTGGGCATGTCTAAGACACACATTTTCCCTCACTAGACTGGGAGTTCTCTGAAGTCAAGAAAAAGAGACATTGTCCAAGTTATCATCTTCAAACCCCATTAAAATGTTCAAGGAAGACTGAAGCAACCAACTGGAAGTCATTCCCATTTCATAAATGGAAGAAATTCATTCAGAGAAGACATGCAATTTTGCTAATTCTGTCTCTGCTTTATATGCATCCCAAACTGACTCAAAATTGTTCAGGGGTGTGTTAGCAGTGGATGACAGCGTGCCCTTCAATAAAGTTCACAGTCCTAACGGAAAATTCCCAGAACCTCAATTCTATGGGGAATCTGCCAACTAGCTTTAGGGAGAACCTTCCCAGCTACCCCTTTTCTCCAGTGAATTGGTTGGATCAAATGATTTCTGAGGTCTCTTATATTGCTCTATCTGATCCAAACCTAAAAGCCCATTAAGACTCTACTCCCACATTCATATAACCCTCCAAGAACTCCATGATAGCAAACTAGCTCTGACCACCAAATGACAAAATCCTAATTAAGTCCTTTACCTTGGGGCTGTCCCCTATCAGCAAATTTGGCACCTGGGGGGTGGAAGGACAAGATTCCCTAGTGATCATTTCATTACCATAGGCAGAAGTTCTGGGATCTGGGGTTTATGTTTCCTTGACCTAAACTCAGGCCATTGGGTCTCTAGAGACTTTGGGATGCTCCCTTGGTCTCTCTCTCCTCTCAAATATCCATTTCTGATCCTCAAGGAGCCACCAGGAAAGCCAACAAAGTCTAGACAAGTGGACACCCTGAGCACTGATGGTTGATGACATTAGTGTCTATTCACAATGGGGCAGGAGTCCCCTATTTGACAACCCCACCCCTTTGTCAACTAGCCCATATCAAACATCCTACTCATCTGTCATCATGTGAACAATATCTCTCTCCCCAACATCCTCTCCAACTCATTTTCCTTTTACTATGATCCTTCTGGGCCTCATTTTCCCCCTCCCCTACCACTGGTAGAAGTGACTGGAACTGACAAAGGTGTTACCTTGCTGTTGTCATTCTGGAAGTCAGGGAATGAAGGAGAAGAATACCAGAAGTGATGCCAGTGACCCTCTGCTGTCTGTCAAGACATTGGATATATATATATGGGGGGGGAGGGGGGAGAGAGAAAGGATTATGTCAAGCTAATTTAAATATATTCTATATCTTGATCTATGTACATTTATATGTATGTATGTATGTATGTATATATATGACTCCTATAGACTACAACTTCTTGTTTAATGTAGAAAAATATATAGATAAGAAATATATATATATGAAACAGAGAGTATATACAGGCAACTATTCAGATTCATTCTTATGTATAAAAAGTAATTTTCTATAATATTATCCAGGAGGGTTCAATTTTATTAATGTATTCATTGTGTCCATATCTTCCATTTTTTCCTCTTAATTCTTCTCTATGGCTACTGCATGACTTCTAATAATCATATATATATATATATATATATAATTAGGTTTTATAGGATTATATAAACTCATATTTTATTTAAATATTCTCTATCTTCATCTTTGCATTGACATAGAATACAGCATCTCTCTTCAATAAATTTTAACTTCATACCTATGTAAATGAATGAGAGAATCTATGACAACTCATAGATATGAAAAGAGAATATCTATATGTGTATATGGAATGTTTACTCAGGTTCTTTCTCCTAATTTCTAAGTGGAGGAAGACTTTTTTAGTTGTTTTATTTTTGTAAGGCAAATGGGGTTAAGTGGCTTGCCCAAGGCCACACAGCTAGGTAATTATTAAATGCCTGAGGTTGGATTCGAACTCAGATACTCCTGATTCCAGAGCCAGTATTCTATCCATTGCACCACCTAGCTGCCCCAGAAGATATTTCTTTTGACAAATTCATTTACATGATTAATACCTCCTATTTCACATAAACATTAGTAATCATTTTGTCTATTCTGACATATATGAATATTCTACATTCATTCTATTCTTATCTACGATTCCCTGTATTTTTTTCTTTTCATACACACACATATATAAGTATGTATATATGTATACATTCTCTCTATACACAAATAAGAGTATGACTGTGTTCTCTCTATAATCCTTAAAGTATTCCACAGTTTCCCATCCTGTAAGAATATATAAAATCGGTCTTTATATATACAGAGTATATCAGAAAGCATGGACAGGAATACAGAGAATAAAAATATCTGTATGTAAAGGAGTAGGGAGTGAATGAGTCCCCATATATGAAGTTCTCATATCTGAATATATAAAGGTGGCTATGAATGCTCACTTATGCCAACATACAGAGAGAAAAGATGACTAATATATATATATGTATATATATATATATGAATCACAAGAAAAAATACATTACTCATGTATGTGTGTGTGACCATAGAAGAAAAAACCCACATATATTACTTATAGAAGACTTTTATGATAGATGAAACATGAAAGACAAAGGACTAAAATAAATGAATTTTTGTCTCCTTACCATGATTACTAATTGATATGGATTAAAATTCTTTATCAGGTGATTGTAAGGGGAGTTCCCCAGTGTGTTTGTGTAAGGGGGGAGGAGATGGTTTTCAGTATGTCCAGGGTATTTTTTCTGACTTCCATCCCTTCACCTGTTGGATCACTGCTGCTCCAATGTATGTGTGCAAATGTAGGAGCACACATTGCTGTGTCTCTTTATGTGTGTGTTTCTGTCCTCCCCTCCATTCAACATCTTGTGCAATCATTGGATTGTGCTGATTGTGGAGTACATCTTTCTGTTTTGGGTTTTCCATTACACTGCTAATTACAGTATTTGCTACATCAGTTTGGGCCTTCTGAGGAAGCAGTCTTGGTCAAGTTGATCTCCTGGCCTCATTTTGACAGTTGTCTTTGTCTCCTGCTTCTGGCCTCTTCAGGGTGTTTACAGCAGGGACAATATTAGTGAGAGGTACCCTGAGGCTGATTGGAGAAATCCCTCTTTCCTTAAGCAATCGCCATTGGGATTAACCCCACTGACCTGCCCATACTGGAAAAGGAAAGAGGACAAGAGCTCTGGTCATGGAATTCTTTTGGCTTCCTTTCCCACCTTGATTCCCAGAGCCCCTTCTACACCCTCAGTTCTGTGGATTATCTGAACCCTCTTTCCCATCAAAGAAAGCTCAACTGCCAGGCAGTCCATGTCTACTAAGAGGTTCTTTGCCCCTGCCTCTCCAAGACTTGCTTTCATAGGCCAAGGTATTGGCACCACTACCCCATTGGGCATCTCCAAGCCACAGCTCTTCCCTCATTAAACTGGAAGTTCTCTGAGGGCAGGAAAAAAGGATATTATCCAACTTCTCATCCAGAAGCCCCAGGAAAATATTCAAGTAGGACTCCAGAGACCTTTTATTGAAAAAAAACAACAAAAGAAACTCAGAGAATATCTGGAAGTTGCTCAGCCTCATCCTGCTAATAGTTTATCTCAGACTGGACAAAAGCTGGCGGTGCAAGTGGGGGCCATTTCATTTTTCTTTAACCACCAGTCCTAACTGAAGAGTCTCAGACTCCACAGTTCTATGAGAAAGATGTCCATCTGCTTCTGGAAAGTGTCTTTCTGTACTACCCTCCATCCCAAGGAGTCACCAACCAAGATAACCAGAGTTCGGACATAGTGGACCCTCTGCAGAGTGCCACTCATTGATGGCTGAAGATATCTGTCTACCTTGATGAAGCAGGACTTCTCCACTTGCCAATCCCTCCTCTCTCTGAACTGGACCACATCAGGCATCCCATTCTCTTGTCACCATGTGATCACCACCCCTCTCCCCCACACTGTCTCTGACTCATCTTTCCTTGTATCTTGATTCTTTTGGAGCTCATTCACCCTCCCCTACCACTAGTAGAAGTGACTGGAGCAATGCTGTTTCCTTGTGGTTGTCATTCTGGGAGCCAGTGAAGGAAGGAGAGGATAGGGGACTAGAAGTGATGTCAATGACCCTCTGCTATTTCCAGACAGCATACACAAACCCACACCTAAACACAAACTAACAAGCAAACACATATATAAAACCAGACATCTATGGACATAAAGTTAGAGATAGAGAGAAAGGGAGGATTATATCATTCTATATATATAGGAAAGAACCAAAATTATCTTATCCAATACATGAATGATCTTGTATGCTTATATACTTTATCTTCATTATATGTAGTCATATATATGTATATGTATAAGACTACAGCTTGTCTCTGCTGTTGATTATAAATTCCTGCTTAATGTACATAAATATATAGATAATACAAGATAAGTCCTCTATAAGAAGAATGAAAAATATTCATACAGTAAGTACTTGGTTTTCTTTTCCTCATTTCTATGTACAGAAAGTAATTGATGTTTTCTATAAATACATTAGCTGACTGGCCCTGTAAACATCTCTATATAGGATGGTACATAAATATGATTATATTTTCCAGAAAAGAAAAGAAAGAAGTTATCATCATCAATGCTTATGTATAAAACTATAGTTTTTCCTATAGAAAAATTTCATACGTATTTAAATGAATATAGAAAATATGACAATTCATGTATATATATTTAAGATAAAGATGTATGAATCTATTAACTCATGTTCTTTCTTTTCATTCCAATGTAGAGGAATCGCATTTATGTGATTTATACATTCTATCTCCTTATAAACAGTAGTAATTACTCAATTACTATGTTAATGAGCATTAACACATTCACTCTATATTCATATCTGACTACCTGTACATTCTCTCTTCATATATATATATATATATATATATATATATATATATATATACACACATATATATACACACACACACAGGGGAGAGAGAGAGAGAGAGACAGAGAGACAGAGAGACAGAGAGAGACAGAGAGAGAAAGTGTAAGTTATACATTCTCTCTCCATAAGGATAAGAACATCATGACAACCTCTCTATATTCCTCACAGTATCCTCTGCTTCTCTCCCTGTGAGAAAAAAACTCCTGTCTGAGTACACAGATTATATCTAGATCCACAATGAGGAATAAAGACAGAGAACAAGGATATCCTTACATAGAGGAAGAGGAAATGACTGAGTCCTTACAAATGAAGTAATTTTATGGGAATTCAGAAAGGGGCTATGAATAGTCCTATATGCCACAATAAAGAGAGAATAGATGAATAATAATAATTATGAGTCACCAGTTTATAGTTTATTTATATCCAGTGAATACTTGATTACTCACCTATAGGTGAATATAGATAGACTATGGAGATCCCATGTATATATTGTTACATGGAGAAAGAAGAAAATGAGTATTGATATAAAAGCATAGATGTTGGATTTTTGGTATATATGGTATGAGTATGAGATCTAATGTTTCTGTATATCTGTCTGTTTCTGCCCTGATTCCATCCCACTCCCTGGGGATTGGTAACTTGTTGGAACAGATCAGATTGGAATGTTTTATAATGGAGGTTACAAGTTTGAGTTGTGTCTTTCTTTAGTTTCCCTATCATGGGCAGGAGTCCTGGGATTGAGGGCTTATGTTTCCTGGGCACTTGTCCCCCAGGGGTCTCCAGAAGCCTTTGGGCTAGTCTCTTGGCCTCTCTCCACTCTCAAATGTTCACTACAAGACCTCCGGTCCTCAGGGATCCACCAGTAAGGCCAACTAGAGTCTGGACATAGTGGATCTTCTATTGAGCACCAAGCACTGATGGATGATGACTTCACTGTCTACCTTGGCGGCAAGGAGTCCTCTTCCTGCCTGGCACCCTCTCTCTACTGGCCCCCATCAGGCATCCCCTATGCCTGTTCCCATGTGGATAGCAATCCCTCCCCCAAACTCCCTCCTGCTCACTTTCCTCTCTCCCACCTCTGATTGAAGTGACTGGAGCTGCTACAGAAGTTATCTGGCTATTGTCATTCCTAGTTCCAGTGAAGGAAGGAGAGGATGATGCCAACCAATCTTGTGTTGTCTGTCCAGAGGGCAAAGACACCCACAAACATATAGAGACACAGAGACATATAAATATATATGGAGAGGGAAAGAGGGAGAATTATATCATCCTATATACAGGAAATAACCCTAAATTATGTCATCTTATATGTGAAAAACCTATATATTTTATTTTTATATATTCCTTATCCTCATCTATAGTTACTCACATATAAAAGAGTTTATCATATAGATTATAACTTATTTCTCCTCCTTCACTGCTGGTAGCAGCAGCTCAATCCTCCTGGGGCTTACCTGAGTATTGCCATTTTGGGAGATGACCAGGGAAGGAGAGAACTCCAGGGACTAGGACTGATGCCCAAAGGACTCCCCACATCAGTCTAGATGTCCCTCTTTTCTCCTCTTCCAAACCACTGGGTTTTGTGTATTCTTATCCAGGAGGACTCACATATTTACTCTGTATATTCATGTAAGGGAGTAATCTTTCATCACATCTCTATTCCTCTATATGAGTACTGAATAACTTTCTAAATAATTATATTTCTATGGTGATATATATGAAATTATACAAGAAAATCTTGTGTATTTGATCTTTACATATTCATATAAAAGACTGCAGTGTCTCTCCCATAACTTCCTACATATGTTAATGAATATATTGATGACATAGACAACATGTAACATATGAAGACTGAAAATACATTCATAAATGTCTGTGTCTATGCCCTTAAGAAATTATTTCTCCTCATAAACATTAGTAATCATTCTCTCCATTCTTACATGGATGAGTACCTACATTCTCCGTATATTTGTAGGCATATATATATATATATATATATATATATATATGTTTGTGTGTGTGTGTGTATGTGTGTGTATACAGATATGTTTCTGTATACCCTTACATTCTCTTTCTTTATTCAGCAACAAGAGTGCTCATGGATCTTCTCTATATTCCTAAAAGGATTCCATGCTTCTCTTCCTATGAGAGAATGTGTGCTCCTACTGATTTGGCTCCTGGTTCAGAAATTTTCAGGCTGTTTGCAACAGGGAATGATAATCATCCATGACAGAGACCTTTGCTGGCTACAGGAGACACCCTCTTTCCCTGCTGTGCTGAACCCCATTGACCTGCTCAGGGGGAGCAAGGAAAAGGCACATGAACTCTGTTCAAGGGGTTATTTGGCTTTCTATCCTACTTTGTTTCCAGAGCCCCTTCTGTAAGCCAAGGAGGTTCCTTTGCACAGCTGAAAATCCACAGCTCTGCTCTGTGGATAATCTGTACCTTCCTTCCCAGCAGTGACTGCCCAGCTCCCAGCCAGCCCACCTCCCCCAGTGATTTTTGACCCCTGCCTCTCCAGGGCTTGCCCCCTTTGGTTAGAGCTTTGTCATTGCTTCAATGCCTGGCATGTCTAAAGCACTTCTTTCCCTCACCAGATCAGGAGTTCTTTCAAGGCTCTGAGTGAAGCAGCTAGGGGTCATTACCCTTATTTCACAAACTGAAGAAACTGATTCAGGGAAGACTCTGAGTTTGCTTAGGGTCACTCTGGTAAGTGTGTATCCAAGGCTGACCCTAAGATAATGGTAAAGTGTGTGTATGGTAATGTCTTGCTTTTCTTTTTACTTAATTACATGGTCAAAACTAAAGACTGAGAGAATCCCTAGCTCTTTGGGGAACCTGCCCACCTGTTTCTGGTGAGAGCCTTCCCAGAGACCTTGGGCCCATGAAGCTTTGCTGCGGGAGAAAGGAAAGGACAAATTGGAAGCCAGCCAGGCTGTTAGGCAAGAGAGACCCGGCTCCAAGTTCTGCCCCTTCCTGGCTGTGTGACCTTGGCCATGTCCCTGCTCTCCTCTTGAACTCAGTTACCCTTTTCCTTCGGATGAGGAAATTGGGCCAGATGACCTCTGAAGTCTCTTTTCACCTTCAGAGTTCATCAAATCTACAAACCCATTGAGACTCTAGGCACACATTCATATCACCTCCCCAACCTTAGCAAATTAGCCCCACTCAGAGCCGTGTCCCCATCTGTCCCCCAAGTCTTGGATCGCGGCCCGGGGTCCTTCGGGTCCCGGCGGCAGAGTCAGAGGAGCCCCTCCGCCAGCTGGGCGGGGCGGGGGCGGGCCCGCCCCACCTCGGAGCCCGGGGGTGGCAGACGAAGTCCCTGGTGACGGGTTGGCACCGTTTCCGCACCACGGACAGCAGCCCTGCGCGCTGGGCCTTGCTTCCTGGCCTCCGGTCTGCCCCCTCAAGCACCTGAGCCCCAGGGGGCCTGCGGCGGGGCCCCGGGCATCTCCCCTCGGGGCCCCGGGCATCTCCCCTCGGGGCCCCGGGCATCTCCCCTCGCGGCCCTCGGGGGGCTCAGGGAGGCCCCAGCCATGCCCAGCTGAGTCGGGGTTACGTGCCCCCTCCCCCACCTCCCCAGAATGAAAGGCGGGTGACGTCAGCGCCGACCTTGGTCGCCCACCCCCACCCTCTCAGCCCCCCACCTCCGCTGACTCCTCCCCCTCCCCCACAGCCCTCTCCGCCTCATTTCCTCCTCTCCTTAAGGGGTTTCGGGTTCCCCTTCTCTTCCCCCGCTTCCGGGTCACCGCTGCCGGAAGTGGCTTGAGCAGCAACAGGGGGCTCCCTTCCTGTCGGCCTTCGGGGAGCAGACCCTGGAGGGAGGGCACCCCATGTTTCAGTCCCGCAGCCCGCTGTGTCCGTGCCGAAGGAGCCAGGCCCCCGCTGTCCAGCCACTCTGCTTTGCCTCTTCTCATCCGGGGCCCACATGCTTCCTCTATTGCCATCCTCTCTGCTCCTGTTCTCTTTATAATGTTGTATACGACACTGTGCCTTTTGTGTGTGTGTGTGTGTGTATACATATATATTTACATACTTATGATTACATGATCCTATATATAGGAAAGAATATATTTCATTTATATATATTCTTAGAAAGGACTCGTTTCATTTATATGTTATATATATTTAATTTATAAATATCTTTTCTTCCTCTAAACCTTTTTATATAGAACTATAGTCTCTTCTATAAAATATGACTTCATACTTATATAAATATATAGATATTACAACTCATATATGAAAATAGAATGTATTCATATTTATAAATACTAAATTTTTTCATTGCTATGTACATAATACCATTTATTTTTCTATTAATTTATTTATATGACATACATTATTTCCTCAAAATATTAGTAATCACTTTCCTATATATAAAGTAGTCACATATTAACTCCCTAGTCATATCTCTGAACATGCATATTTTCTCTAATTCTATATACATATTTATGTACATATATACATTCTGTATTAAAATATATTAATTCTCTATACTACGAAAAGTCCTAAAATTATTCCACTACTCTTTCATTAAGAGAATATATATATATATATATATATATATATATATATATATATATACATATATACATATAAACTTTTTTTCTATTTACACACTTAGGTGTATCATAATCTTGTATAGCAATACAGAAATATGGAGTGGATGAGTTCTCATAAATGATATACTCATAAAGGAATATAGGAAGACTATATGAATGCTCATATATGCTAACATATAGTGAGAATATAAGAATAATCTTAAATATGAGTCACACTTATACACTAAATACATATTTGCTCCTTTTTATGTATATGTGTATACATATATATGTATATACATATATACATATATGTATATATATATATATATATATATATATATATATATAACAATCTAGAGTATGTGGAAGACCTCATAAATTGATTCATTTCTAGAGAGAATACATCAGTATTAATCTATGAGCAAGAAGGCTCTATGGAGGAATACTCACACATAAAGTAAACATATCAGTGCTCAGAGGTATTAATGTAGTGAAAGAAGAGGTGATTATTCATACGTGCCAAAATAGATAAGGAAGAAAGAAGTGCTCATTTAAGAGGAGTCATGTCCAAATGTACCACCATCTTATTCCATGAGACTTCCCATAAGGTTTTCAGCTTGTTTTGTCTTTCTCTGGCTACCTCTCCACTTCCCATGTCAGTCAAACCTTTCTGAAGACACTCTTGAGATCCCCCTTTGTCTCCTCACCAAGATCACCAATTTATAGAAATTAAGTAATTTTAATGAAATTATCATACCAAAGGGACATAACCAGCAGTTCTCTGTGGACAGCAGTCACCTTATATACTGAACACCACCAAGCCCCAGGAAAATGTTCAAGTAGGGCTCTGAGTGAAGCAGCTGGCGGGGAAAGGGGGGGTGTCATTCACTTTATTTCACAAATGGAAGAAACCTATTAAGAGAAGGCATAGGATTTCCTCAGTCTTTTCCTGCTTATTATGCATCTCAGGCTGACCCAAATTTCTTAGGGAAGTGAGGAGGGGGCATTTGGAGCAGAGGGTGTTGATTTGCCCTTCACTAAACCCCACAGTCCTCACTGAAGACTCTCAGAACCCTAGCTGTATGGGGATCCTGCTCCAAGGGAGTGTTTTCCAAGAAATAATCATACCATGAAACTTAACTGTCAGAGAAGGAAAGGTTCAAGATAGAAGCCAGCTAACCCGGTAGGCTTCCAGGTTCAAGATAGAAGCCAACTAACCTGGTAGGCTTCCCCTTATTAACTGTGTGACCTTGACCATATCCCTATTCTTCCGGCAACTTCAGTTACCCTTTTCCTAAACCCTCTATCCTACCCAAACCTGGAAGCCAATTCAGACTCTACTCTCACATCTATACACCCCCTGCCCCAAACTCCATCTTAGCAAATTAATTCCCAACCACTAGTTGAGAAAAACCTGTGGGTCTAATACTTTCTCTTGGAGCAGCCCCCACTCAGCATGCTCTGCCCTTGTTCTAGCCCTTAATCTTACAGGCACTATCATACCTCAGACCTTGGGGGGGGAGTTGAAGGACAAGGTCCCTTTGTAACCAATTAGGGACTGTTTCCTACCATGAGCACAAGTCCTGAGATCTGAAGTTTATACTTCCTGGCCCATGCTGCCCATGCTCAGGCATCCTCCAGAGTCCATTGGGCTGATCTTTGGTCTTTCTCTTCTCTCAAATATTCATTCCTGGTCCTCACAGTGAACCAACAGGACAGCTAACCAGTCTGGACAAAGTGGACACCCTGATGAGCACTGAACACAGTTGGCTGATGACATCAGTTTCTACCCTGATGGGATAGGAGTCCCCCTCCTGCCAATCCTGCCCCTCTCTCCCCTAGCCCACAGGTATCCCAGTTACCTGTTTCCATATGGTTAGCATACCTCCAACATGCCCTCTCAGGCTCATTTCCCCCTCCTGAAATTTCTCTCCTTCTCCTTTTACCCTCCCCTCCCTACAAGTGACTGGAGCTATTAGAGGAGTTACCTAGCTGTTGTCATTTCCAAATTCGTGAAGGAGGAAGAGAATGATGCCTTCTGTCCAGATGGCATATATACACACAGACAAATATAAAAACAGATACACAGACCCAAAATATATATGTGAAGAGAGAGAGGTCAATATCATATGTACAGTGAATAATGCTAAATTACCTCATCTTAAATAAGAAAAATTTTGTAAATTTCACTTTTATGTATTTTTATCTTTATAGATATTCACACATAAAACTACAGATTGTCTCTCCTATAGTTTCTAACTTCCTCCTTAATGTATATAAGCATATAGCTAATATCAAGTTCATATATGGGGCGGCTAGGTGGCTTAGTGGATAAAGCACCGGCCCTGGAGTCAGGAGTACCTGGGTTCAAATCCGGTCTCAGACACTTAATAATTACCTAGCTGTGTGGCCTTGGGCAAGCCACTTAACCCCATTTGCCTTGCAAAAACCTAAAAAAAAACCCCCCAAAACAAAAAAACCCCAAAAGTTCATATATGAAGGCGGAGAATATAGTCATATTATTAAGTACTCAGGTTATTTCTCTTCATTCCTATGTTCAGAGAGGGCAGTTAGGTGACACAGTGGATGGTAGATTGGAGTTAGGAGGACAGAGTTCGAATCTAGTTTTAGACACTTGCCACTTACTGTGTGACCTTAAGAAAGCCACCTAACCCTGATTTCCTGGCATCCAGGACCATTTCCAGTTGTCTGGATTCATAACTGGTGACCCAGAGGGTTCTAGAGGAGAAAGTGAAGCTGGTGACTTAGTACAACACACCCTCATTCAAATTCAATTCCTGTACTTGTCATGTTATCACCTCCCTGATGTCTTCTTTCAGATTGAAGGACAAAAGCATTACACCCTGTTCTGGACCACAATTACTCTTTTTCTAAATGAAGAGGTTAGGCCAGATAATCTCTGAGGTCTCTTTTAACCCTCCATCCTACCCAAGCCTAGAAGCCCATTCAGACTCTACTCCCAATCCATGCACCCTCTCCATACACCATTTTAGCAAACTAGCTTCTATGTCTAATGCTTTTCCTTGGGGCCGCACCCAGTCAGCAAGCTCTGCCCTTGTTCTAACCCTCTATCTTACAAGCTCTTTCAGATCTCACAGCTCAGAGTAGTGGTCCTGGAATTACTAGTTAGGGACCGTTTCACTACCATGATCAGGAGTGTAGAAATCTGAGGATTAAGGGTTTCTGGCCTGCTGTCCCCTAATATTCAAGTCCCTGAGTCTCCAGAAGTCTTTGGGCTGTTCCCCTGGTCCCCCTCCTCTCTCAGATATCCACTTCAGATCTCAGGGTCCTCAGGAGTCACCAACCAAGAAAAAGTGGAACCCCTGTAAAACACTGAACACTGATGGCTGGTGACATCAGTTGTCTACCTTGTGGGACAGTAGTCCCTTTCTTGTCAATCTCCTTGTCATCAAACAACTATCATTAATGAGCATCTACTAGGTTTCAGGTCATATGCTAAGTTCAAGATATTTGGTATTATCTCCTTGAATATCTCTAGGGAAAGGAAAATCTACTTTCTTCCTAGACAGCCCATTCCTCTTATGGATAGAAGTACTTTTCCTGAAATTTAGCCATCAGGCATCCCACTCACATGTCTCCATGTGGTCAGCATCCCTCTCCTCGACACCCTCTCCCACTCATTTTTTCCTTCACCAAGAATCTTCTGGACCTCATTTTCCCTTCCCTCAATTGGTAGAAGTGACTGGAGCTGCCAATAATGTTATCTATGTTTATCTTGTTTTCCAAATGAGGAGGTTGGGACAGATGATATCTAAGGTCTCTTTTACCCTCAGTTCTATCCCAATTTAATAGCTCATTCAGACTTGCCCCTTCTCTCCCCTAAAAAAAAAACATTCCCCAGGACAAAAATATCCCTTTCCTCCCAACCCCTGCTAAGATAACTCTGCTAGTGGAATGCTTTCCCTCAGCTCGCATACAGAATGTTTTGCCTGTACTCACACTCTAAAGATTGGAATAAAACCTATGCTTCTTCTTGGATCTACCTTCTGAGGAAGAGGTGTCCTTTTCTCCCCCAAACCGATGTCAAACTTGTGAACCATTTCCTTCCCATGGACAGCAGTCCTGGGCCCAGAGGTCTGTTTCTTGTCCTCTTGTCTCCCATGTTCAAGCACCTGAGCCCTAGACTTTGGACCAGTCCTCTGGCATCTCTCACATCTCAGATATCCCTTCTCTGCCCTTGGTGTTCTCAGGAAAAACAAGCCTAACTGAGTTTGGGTATGGTGCCCAATCCTCCCAGGCCCTTGTCCCCACATACACCCAAACCTTTGCTGAGCACCCTACCTCCATGTTAGCAAACTAGCTTTCAACCACCAGATGACCAGCCCTCAGTCAGAAAGTTATGCCCTTGATCTAACTGTCTCTCTCAGAGGCATTAGAAGATCTCAGAGCCTAGGGAATGGACAGACAAGATTCCATAATGATCACTTGGAAACCCTTTCCCTACCATGAGCAGAAGGCCTAGCATTGTTGGCTTATGTTTCTTGGCCACTTCCCCCTGTTCTAAAGTCACTGGGTCTCAAGTTGCTTTTGGGCTGCTCTGCTGACCTCTTTCCACTCTCAAATATCCACTTCTTGGCCTAAGAGTCCTTAGGGACTCCCCAGTAAAGCCAACCAGTCTAGACAAAATGGACCCCAGGCTATGTGATGAACACTGATGACTGTCTATCTTTTCTACTTTGTGGGATAGAGTTACGTTCCTGCCAATCCTGCCCCTTTCTTCATTGGCCTTCCTCAAGCATCCCACTCACCTCTCTCCATGTAGTCAGTATCCCTCCCCTACACCCTCTCAGACTCATGTCCCCCTTCCCCTATCGCCTGCAATAGCTCTGGTGTGGGTCTGGACATGAATATACAAAAGTCAGGTCAAGTAGAGAATACAACCAAACAGAAGAAGTTGTGAAGTGAAAATCTACCAACTTTATTTTTGGAAACTCAGACTTTTTATAGCAAAACCTTATCTCAGGAATGACAGGTTAAAAGAGACCCAGTTTTACAAGTTCCTGGGTAAATTTACAATGTTTGTTCTTAGAAGAATGCATGTTTCTCTATCAAAGAAACCTTTTACAGCCATCCTGGAGCCACAGATTATCCTAGGTCAGGGTTCAATGGTGAGCCAATGGATCCATACAATGAGCAATAATCCATACATACCTTGGATGAAGAAGATCACCAAGGCTATGTGGATATCACTCCCTGGGGCTGGCCCTCTACATTCCCCAATCCCTCTCCTTCTCATGTTGTCCTGCTTACTCACAAGTGACTGGAGGTGCTAGCGGGGTTACCTGGCTGTTGTCATTCCCAGAGCTGGTGAAGGAAGGAGAGAATGATGCCCATCTATCTTCTGCTGTCTATCCAGATGGCATATACATACACAAAGAGACACACATATAGACACACAGACAAAAAATATATATGGAGAAAGAAAAAGGCACTGGGATGAAACAGCTGGGGGTCATCCCCTTTATTTCACAAATGGAAGAAAACCAATCAGGGAAAGCAGAGAATTTGCTAAGGGTCCTCTGGTAATGTCCAACAGAGACTAGCCCAAAAAGAGGAACTTGATTTGCTTTTTACTTAACATCACAGAAATAACTGAAGATTGAGATGATAAAGCTGCCCACTTGATTCTGGGGAGGACCCTCTCAGAGTCCTTGGGTCTATGTAGTTGTTTATCTGAGGAGGGAGAGGCCAAGATGGAAGTCAGTCAACCTGGGAGGCAAGAGAGACTTGGCTCAAGTTCTGTCTCTGCCTCTTTACTGACTGAGTTACCTTGACCATGTCTCTGCCCTCCTCTTGACCTCAGGTACCCTTTTTTTAGATAAGAAGGTTTGGCCAGATAAGCTCTGAGGTCTCATGTAACTTTACAACCTAACCCAACCTACAAGCCCATTCAGACTCCACTCCCATTTGACTACACCCACCTTTACTGCTAGCAATCTAGCCCCTTCCCTAGCTAAAAAACTCAGTTAATGGAATGCCTTTCTTTGGGGCAACCCCCAATCAATCAGCAAGTTCTGCCCTTAGTCTGACTCTTGAGATTAGAAGAAAACCCATGGTTCTTCTTAGACCAGTGTCCTGAAGCAGAGGTACCTTCCATCCCTCAAATTCATAACACATGTACTGTCACACCTCAGAGCCTAGAAAGATGGAGGACCAAGGGCTCATAGTGACCAGTTGGGAACCGTTTCTCTACCATAGACAGCACCACTGTGCTCTGGGGCTGTAGTGTCTTAACCATTTCTCTCTCAAACTCAGGAGCCTGGGCCTCAGGTGGGCTTTGGGCTGTTCCACTAATAGCTTACCTCCCTAACATAGTCTTTCTCAGTCCAAGAGATCCTTAGAGGTGGATCATGTGCTAAGCAATGATGGCTGGTGATTTTAGCACCTGCCTTTGAGAGGCTAGAGTCCCCCTGCTGCCAACCCTGTCCCTCTCACGACTGGCTCCAAACAGACATCCAGCTGGCTTATTTCCTCTCCTCCACCACTGCTAGCAGTGGCTCAGTAGGTCTGGGGGCTTACCTGACTGTTGAAATTCTGGAAGCCGGCCAGGAAAGGAGAGGAATCCGGGGACCAGGACCAGTGACCAATGACTCCCTGATGTCTGTCCAGATGTCCCTCTTTCCTCCTCTTCAAAACCACTGCATTTGTGTAGTCTTATCCAGGAGGGCTCACATAAATACTCTGTCTATTCAAGTAAGAGAGAAATCTTCCATTATATCTCTGTTCCTTTGAGTACTGAATGACTTTATGTAATTTTATATATGGAAATATATATGAAATTATATCATCTTATATAAGAAAAGCTTGTATATTTGATCTTTACATAGTTATATAAAAAACCACAGTGTCTCTCCTATAGAGTATAACTTCCTACTTATATCAATGAATATACTGATAACGTATGACAATTCATATATGAAGACTGAGAATATATTGTAACACTGAGAATATATTGTAAGACCCTGAGTCTTGAAATCTGTGAACTTTAGCCTGAATGCCTGTAAGATCCTCAATGTTGAAATTTATGAACTATTGCCTAAGTCCCTGCTTGGTCAGCTAGCTGAATTTCTGCCAGATCAGCTCCTGAGGATTCTGCCTGGTCAGCCCTTGGACCATGCAGCAGGGGGGCTTCTCCGAGGACCTGCATCCAATAAAATCACTCCACACCATCTCAAGACAATCTGCAGGCAGATGCTTGAAACTCCCCTACCAAACCATATATAAGGTCTCTCCTCACTTTACTTGGGGTTCCAGGATCCTAGCTCTGTCCTAGGACAGAACCCTAGCTCGAGCTAATTTAATAAACCCTTGCTATTGCATCTCCATCGTGTCGAGTGCCTGTGTTCTGCTAATTGGGGACTTCTCTTGGACCTTAACATTTGGGGGCTCTCCAGGATCCCCAGCAGAGGCCACAAGACGTACATGGAGGGGTATTTAAAGTAACCAAGTCCGCGGCTCTGTATTTGGGCTAAGCTGGCAAAGGACCTAGGTGGACGCACTGCTCTAACAGTTGCCAGCGGGGTTGTGACAGAAGACATTCCCCAACACCTGGGAGGTCAGTACTGGATGGAAATGAGATAAGGGAACCCTTCTGCAAGTGAGGAATGACTGAGATATGGGAATGAGACAAGGTTAACCTGATTTTTCTTTTAGGACCTGGCAAGTGATGCTTAGTCCCGCTGGAATGGATGGATGCTGACTGGGTATCTATCACCTTTGCTTCTTTTTCTGATTTCTTTTAGGACTTGGCAAGCAACACTTGGTCCCATCAGAAGGGACGAATGCTGACTGGCTATCACCTTTGCTTCTTTTGCTTTGCTTCTGCTTTGCTTCTTGCTCTTAATCATTTAATCTAAGTTCCAGCTGGGATGGGATGGACCCAGACCACTCCTCTGAGCCTGCTCCTAGACCACTTTAAGGAGGTCAAGGGACCATCCCTTGATTCTGTGCTGCCAGAATGTTTCCCCTTCCCTCCCCCTTAGAGGAGAGAGAGCTACTTCAGGAAGAATTAGTACAGTAAGTAGTCAGTTCACTCTATTTGAAAAAGGGGGAGGCAGGGAATGTTCTCTTTGGGCTAGAGGATTTTTGAATGACTGCCTTCTCCAGAATTTTAGCAGTTGTATTCAAGAAATGTTACATATTAAAACCATGGAATGGAAGGTGCCTTGTGACGAGTGGAATCATAGCTGTAATATGAACTATGTGACTCTAGTTCGGAATGGTGTGACTTGAGGTCAGGGGGAGCTAATGAAAAGGAATGGTGGAAAATGTGAGTTGTATAGTTTGAGTAAGATTCTGAAAGTACTGGGAAAGGAAATCCAGACTTAGAGATTGGGGTTTCTTTCATACTATTTGTTGAATAAGGAAAGTGGTAAAAGTATGTAGACAGAAGGTTTGAGCAGGCTTGACGTTGTACACCAAAGGTGGATTTTGGGAACTTTGGAAAAAGGTGTACAAATCGTTATGAGAAAAGAAGAAAGTATAGAACTGTAAATTTATAGGGAGATATGTGTTTATCTGAGATTGGGGTGATTTAAAATTGCATTAAATTGGTACTTTTTGCAATGTTTGGCAGTGAATTGATAAGAAAAGTAATAAGCCCCATAAAGTGAAAAGTTTGACATGAAAGCGATTGCTAGGTAAATGTTAATTTTCTATAATGTGCTAATCTAAAGATCCCTGTAAATTAAATTAAGGGCTTTGTGAAAAATGTGTTTGAGTTTGGATTCTGATGTCTTATGGCCCCTCCAGAGTCCTAAGAGTCAGGACAGACTTGTGAGTCAGCTTTAGAATAACTAAACAAGGGGAAGTTAATATTTTGCACTGATTGGAATGTAGATCATGTATTTGGGAAGAATCTGGAGTGAGTGAGTAATGATAAACAGTAAAGGTAAAGAATTAGTGCATATAACTTTGATATCTCAAATTGTGGGGAATCTCTCATTCCCAGAACATAGAATGTTCTAATATTAAGAAATATTGGTCAGTGAAGATAGAAAGTTCTTATAAGTGAGAGCATTGAGAAGTTAGAATTGCACTGATGAAGATAAGAAGAATTTGTAAACTTTTTAGGCTTTTGGAAAGAAAATGATTTAAAACTAATTTGAATGTAACATTTGGAATTTAAGAGAAACATGAAGAAAATCTTGTAGTCATAAGAAGGGATTTTTTAGCAACAATTCGTCTTAAGAATTCTTTGTATTTTAAAGATTTAGGGAATAAAGAGAACATACAGGCAATGGAAATATGCTGTGTACATTTAGTAAGCTTTGTATAAGAACAGTTTAAACTACAGTTTTTGAGATATAAATTGTTTTGTAAGAACAAATGAATTGAAGTTTCATCTATCACATTTGTAAAGATTTTGTTATGGAAAAAACAACTAGAGAATACCTTGCCAATGGGTTATAGTTCTCAAGGTTCTTTTGGCCCAGAAAATTTATGAAAGGCTTTGTTTTTCACCTCATGTTTATGAAAGGCAATATTGATATGTGAGATAAGTGTAGTTTCTTATCTGTTGAAGAGGAACGTAAACATATTACTGCAGTGTTAAATTTAGAACCCTCAATCCCTGAATTTCCACACCCCATCCCCCACCCCTGTCACCAGGTCCCTTTTGTTTCCTCTCAGAAGATTCCTTCCCTGGAAAAAAAAGGGGAAAGAGGGTAGCAGAAGGATGGTGGGGAACTCGAAAAATCCTTATCTACTTAAGCCTTAAAGGGAAAGAACCCTCCACAGGTGGGATATGTTATTGGGGAAAAAGAAAAAAAATATCTGAGATCCAGGGGTTAAGAGACTCCTTTATTGAAAGGAAATCACGTTTAATGGCTATCTGCTGGCCATGTGGCCTGAGTGATGACTCTCATTGTTTCTAAAGTTTGTGAACTAGAGTTTTGGAAAGCATTCTGAGGGTTCTAAAACAAGGATACTTGTGTTGTAATATTCTGACAAAATTTGTACAGAATGGGAGGAATTAAATAACCTAGATTGTTAAATTAGTTTGGGATTAAACGGTTTTAACACTATTGTAACTTTTGCAAGGAGTTTGGGATTTTAAAACACTATTCTAACACCTTTGGGTTAAGAAAACTGGTACTGGGTTACTAAGAAGAGAAACACCTAGATGATCAGGGATGTTTACTGATGTCTTTTTGGGGAAAAGCTCTAATTGGTTTTAATGGTGAGTTTAATAATGCTAACAGTGTTTTTATTTTGGATAGAGCTTTTGGAATGTGAGTCCTGGATTCTCTGTATAAGGTACTCTAAATTTTTTATCAAACTAAGCTGTTGGAAAGTTAGTTGAATTGTAATGACATTGGGGTTTAAATGTGTCATATGTATGAGACTGGATTCTGAGAATTTTGCTTTTGTTCTAAGGGAAATGAGATGTTTAAGAATCTTAATGTTTAATGTATATTAACAATGCATGTTTAAAGAAGTCAAGAATGTGGACTTCTCTCTTGGTAACTGCAGACAGCTGATGGAGGGCTCTGAACAAATTGCAATTGTGGGCCCTATTGTAAGGTATCTTTTTGATGAATAAGATGTTTTTATCAGTTATGTGATGTTCTTTTGTAACTGCAAAGAGATAATATTTGCAATATTTAGCTATCTCTTGTGAAAATGTTTTCCTTAAAAATACTGTATTGTTAAAGCCTGGGACTAATATGATTGCTTTGAAGAGCAATAACGAAAATATGAAAAAGTATGACACTTTCTGGGATAGATCTGTGTGTTCATGAATAATGTGATAATGGAGGAATTACTTTGTACAATCTAGTAATTTGTGTGTTAAGGGCGGCTAGGTGGCACAGTGGTTGGAGCACTGGCCCTGGAGTCAGGAGACCTGGGTTCAGGTCAGGCCTCAGATACTTGGTGATTGTCTAAGCTGTGCAACCATGGGCAAATCACTTAACCCCAATTGCCTTGCATGATTTCAGACAAAGGGATGTCTGAATGTAAGAGGTAGGAGACAGACCTGTAGGGCCAGTCATGGTTAGAATACCAGATTTTAGGCAAAGACACAGGAAAGATAATCCAAGCTTTATGTAGGGGGTTTCATTAGTTGGGACTCCATTAAGATTATAATTGGAATTTAGTGAATTGTATTCACTGGAACTTCTAACTAGGTAAAACAACCATTTTAGATCACGGGACTTTTAATTGATTTTCTCTTATGTCAGATACCAGGATGGTCAAACAAAAGGAAATGCCACTGGGTAAATGTCATGTTCTTTCAGCCAAGGAAGCAGAGATGTCAGGTGACTGGGATGGGTGGCCAAAGGGGCGACTTCTCAGTAAGGGTGAGGTTGGACCTCTTTGACTTGATTTCCCCAAAATAACATTTGGATAATATCTCACCTGGAAGAATAAATCTGGCCTAAGACATTTGACTTACCCACATGACCTCTGCCTGTACACTGACACGCAATACTTATATCTAAAAAAGAATTTTCCTTTAATGTCCTGGATATTTATGGTTAATTACTAAACAAACTAGAAAAAGAAATTTTAGGTGAATTGAATCTAATAGCCAGAGATGGGTTAGGTGTGTGGCTCTGACACCTGCTAACAGCTACATGTTATGATAAGAATTAAGTTTCTTTACTTTTTAGAAGGGATATTTAGGTAAGAAGAAGAATGGGAAATCCTTAGGATAATTATAGTTCTAAGGTCTAGCTTAAGGAAAGGAATGTGAGTCAGATAAGTATATCAGGAAAAGGAAAATCAATGGTATATTTGAGAATATTTTGAAAAACTTCATTTTTGATTAAGGATGTTTGAGACATTATTGTAATAAGAGCAATGGCTAAGACTGTTTTATTTTTAAACCATATGCTGGGTACTCTGAACTAAGATGATTTTTGAATGTATGTTACAAGCTAAAGACAGTATGAAAATTAACATTGGGAGTTCGCTCATATAGTAAAAGTTTATTGTGTTAAAATTAAGTATGTGCATCAATATGGCAATAAGGCAAAATGTAAATTGTGATAAGCTCCAAAATCTCATTGTCTTGTAAAGAAAACATACGTTTTGATCTAAGTAAAAATGTTAAGCAAATCCTTTACCAGAAGATAATGTTTTAACTAGTCACCTGAGCTGGAGAGAACTTTTTGGAACCAATTCAGAAGATGCAGAAGGACATGAGAGGTCTCCAGGAGAGAAGAGAAGAGAGCAGAGACACTGGACCAGTTCATCTCTACCATTTCTCACCAATGTTTACATTGTATTGTCAAGGGATCTGTTTTTGTAACCTCCCCTTGATAATGACAACGCCCCTTGCCAGAATAAGAATGGAGCCCCTCACTGCCCTAACCATAGCCACCCTGTTTGGAATAGGACTGGTGGGAGCGGGTACAGGGATTTCCTCTCTCACCCTCTAACAGAAAGGTTTCGACTCCCTCAGAGCAGCAGTAGATGAGGATAATAGCAGAATAGAGGAATCAATCTCACACCTTGGAGAAATCACTTACCTTTCTTTGGGAAGTAGTTTTACAGAGCAGGAGAGGCTTAGCGGGGATTGTGCTGCACTGGGAGAAGAGTGTTGCTGACCATACCAGCATAGTCAGAGAGTCAATCGCTAAAGTAAGGGAGAGGTTGGCCAAACAAAGGAAAGAATGAGAACAGCAAGAAGGATGGTTTGAAGCATGGTTCAACCAATCCCTGTGGCTCATCACATTGATCTCTACTCTGATTGGCCCCCTGATACTGCTTTTACTCCTCCTTACCTTTGAGCCCTCTGTGTTAAACCAATTACTTGCTTTCATTAGGAATAGGTTCAACACTATCCAACTAATGGTACTCAGGCAGTCTTACAACCGTCTCCCTGAGGGTCTGGTGCATCCCTTTGAGGAGCATGAGTGCTCCTGGATTGAACAAGAAGAGGAGGGAATGTAAGACCCTGAGTGTCAAAATCTATGACCTTTTGCCTGAATGCCTGTAAGACCCTGAGTGTCAAAACCTACGAACTTTTGCCTCAATTCTACTTCTAAGTCTATGCCTGGTCAGCTCTCTGTGATTCTGCCTGGTCAGCTCCTGGAGATTCTGCCTGGTCAGCTCTCAGACCATGCAACAGCGGGGCTTCTCTGAGGACCTGAATGCAATAAGAACACGCCACACCATCTCAAGACAATCAGCAGGCAGATGTTTGGAAATCCCCCACTGAACTATATATAAGGTCTCTCCTCACTTTACTCGGGGTTCCAGGATCCTAGCCCTGGCCTAGGATGAAACTCTAGCTTGAGCTAGTTTAATAAACCCTTGCTATTGCATCTCCATTGTGTTGAGTGCCTCTGTTCCGTAATTGGGGACTTTTCTCGGACCTTAACACTAGATGAAGGTCACATGATAACCTGACCTCCTAAACTAGGGACTCTTGTCCTAGGAGTGACTGGAGCAAGTCTGGGGGGCTCTTTAAGCTCCTTGAGGGCAGGGGCTGTTTTTCTTTCTTTCTGTGCCCACCCAAGCACAACACTATGTCCATGGAAGAATCTTGGAAATGCTTTTTCAATCAAAAATAAAATTCTATGAATTGGAGTCTGTTCTTTGGGAGTCAGGTCGCCAGTAACCAGGGGGCCCCCGGAGTTTCCTCCACCCCTCTCCCCAGTCCTCCAGGCCTAATTTGCATTTCCTCATCTCCTCCTTCAGTCCTGGGGCTCTGGCAGACAAGCAACCTGCTGGAGTTTCCCAATCCAACGCGGTAAGGAAGAAGAGGCAGAGAGGGAGGGAAGAAGAGAGGAGGGATGACAAGTACCCCCTTTCAGCTATCTGCCCAGAAACCTACTGGACTCTGGAGTCCGGGGAGGGAGAGAACGTGGGATGGGCCTTAGGATCCATCTACTTCCCCTTCTCCTCCCTGACTGGCTCAGATCAGGTTCCTCCCTAACTTCAAGGATAACCTGGAGTGGACCGTGGCCTTCCAGAATGGGTCTGCAGCTCAAAGAGAAAAATGACCCAGCCTATTTGGTCACAAGTGACAGCACCCTCCGTGAAAACAAGACCTGGACCCCCTCCTTTGATTGACAGGGACAGGAAGAGGGGACTGAAAGTAGCCGTTTCTGCCTCACCCAGGTTCTCCTCAATTCTCTCCCTCCAAGGGTCGAGCTAATGACTCTGGCAGGGCCACTTGTCCACATCGAGCGTCTCCTTTGCCCTGATCCATCTCCTCAGTTTGTCACCAGGGAGAACAGAATAAAGTGGGTGAGGCGGGTCTCCTGGAATCTCTCACCAGCCCAGATTTCCACTCCTGACTCGAGGGGTGGGGGTGGGAGTGGAGGGAAAGAGTCAGGATAACAGGAGCTCAGCAGAGCCCAGCACAGACCAATCCCGAAGAGAGCCAATGGTCAGTGACGTCAGTGCCCACCTTCAGGAGCCCAGAGCCCCACTATCTGGCAGCCCCCCCAGCCAATCTACCCTTGGGCTAAGGCGCCCCACTGACTATGGGGCCACCTGTGGATTCCTTCCCCTCCCCCACACTCCCTCCCGAACTCTCTTTAGCCACCAGACCTCCCCCACTGCCCTTCCCCCACCCCACCACACCCCAAATCGAATCTGCCAATTCTCCTGAGCTCGCGTTCCTTTATCTGACTGCAAGCATTGCAGGTGCCCTGCAGACAGAGTAGAGGACCCGGATGCCACAGTCTAGTCATCTCTGTGTTCATCCCTCTGCCTTCCTAATAAAACCGGATTTATTTTCTCTGTTCATATCCCCAAGTCCGTGTATATGCTCTCATTATATGGGAGAACTCACACATTCTCTCTAAATATTCATATATGACTAGAGACTAAAGGATTTGTATTGTAAAAGTCAAGAATAAGTGCATATTACCTATAGAACTCATGAGAGGCTAGAAGTCTCCCATAATTAAACAGAATATAGAATTCCCCATCTATATAATAATCAAAAACAAAGAGATTCTTACATAGATGAATATATGCATATGAATATAAAGAGAATAGATTACTCATATGAATACATAAAGCACTCATGTGAATGTATAAAATATAAATATATATGAACAGAATGTATGAGTAATCATAATAGAAAATTGTTCAGAAATAGAAAAATAGAGAGAGAACAGAGTACTCAAATGGGAATATAGAAAGTACTAATACATAAGAATAGAAAGAATAGTCTGAGTACTTCTATAGAGATTCCTCATATATATGACTAAAGGGAGAACATTGTAGAGATAACAGCAACATTGTGCAACTTTGATGAACTCTTCTCAGCAATATAAAGATCCAAGACAATTCCAAAAGGCGTGTGGTGGAAAATACCACCGACATCCAGACAAAGAGCTACAAATGTAATTGCTGAACCAAACATACTCTACCCACTTTATTAATTGTGTTTTCCCCCTTGGTCTCTTTCTTCTTTCATGATATGCTTAAGGTGGAAATGTTTAAATAGGATTTCATATGTAAAACCTCTATCTGATTGCTTACCATCTTAGGGAGGGAGAAGGGAAGAGAGAAAAATCTGAACTCAAGAACATATGAAAAAATGAATGTTGAAAAGTATCTTTACATATAATTTGAACAAAAAATATTTACCAAAAAATAGTGATTATTGAATGACACCACTTTTTGCATGAGTGGCTACACTTTCCTTTACCTGTGCTATGGAAGGTTCTGCAGTAGGAAGTCCTATTTTTTGGACAGAAGGATAGACCTAAAGGAGTACATGCTGGATTATCTCCCCTCTCTTCTGAGACAGAAGCTAAGTGGATTTTGACATAGCTAGAAACAGGAGTAGCTTGGGTGTTTTGTTGGAAACCTTATCAGAACTCCTCCTTCTTTACATAGCAGACTATGTCCAACTCCGTGTTTGCAAGGACATGAGAAGACTGTGCCTATAATGAGAAAACGCTCAAAATCATTGACTAGAGAAATGCTAATTAAAATAACTTTGAGATATAGCATCTTAGACCAATCAGATTGGCCAAAATGGTAGATGGTTTTCAACTGAGGAATGACAAAAGAAGCTGTGCTATATGATTGTGATGGAATAGTGATGTGATTTAAGAAATGAGCTGGGGGGGGGTCAGCTAGCTGGCACAGTGGATAGAGCACCAATTTGGGAGTCAAGAGGACTTGAGTTCAAATTTGACCTCAGACAATTACTTAGCTGTGTGACCTTGGGCAAGACCCTTAATCCCACTGCCTTGCAAAAACCACAAAAAAGAAAAAAGTCCATCTCTAGGATTGTCACCAGTGATGGGGAGAGCAAAACTTGTGCAGATCTTTGACATCTTTTGACATTTTGTCATCTTCCCTCCAGTTTTATTTTATTTATTGATTCATTATTTATTTCCCTTAGTTGGATCCCCCCCCACTGAACTCTCCTTAAAACTTTCACTGTTTCTGTCCCTGTGAGACAATACATGAGTACTCATATTTAGACATGTGTATAGAGAAAATATTAATATTTATATATGGAGAGAGAATACATAAGTACTCACATGCCAATAAACAGAGACAATACAGGAATACTCATCTATGAGGAGATATGTACTAATTTTCCAGTACACTTTTCTATGAGAGTTTAGAAATGACTGTGTTCTAAATCATTTTTTCCCTTGGCTGCCAGATCTCAGGAAATGAGTAAAATTTTCTTTAGGCCCATTTTTGATGCTCCCTTGTATCCCCTCACTATGAAAATATATCACTTATAAAGCTATATGAAATATATATTAACAGCATATCATTTTGTCAAAGCCCATCATTTTAATTACTACTATCCTGTTAGGTCAAATTTGAGTGAGTTTATCTGGAGGCCACAATGGATCATGTTTTGTTCCAATTTCATACTGTCAGTATTTTTACTAAGTTATTGGCTTAAATTGTCCAATCTCCAAAACTGTTGACAAAGAAATTTTAATTACTGGTGAAATTGTTTTCCTATTTGTGTGTTTTCATTTTTATGGACAATTTAACTTCGAGCCTAATGATCCTTTTTCTTCACTCTATTTGCATCAGAGCCACGGTCTTAATGATGTCACTGAGGTCCATCTCTGTAGATTGGAAAGCTTCTCTGATCCAAGGTAACAAAACCTGACTCACCTGTTTAGGAAGGAAAAGAGTAAGTAAATTATGCTCAAGAGAATATCTGTGTTCCTTTCTCACCCTGATTCCCAGAACTCCCTTCTACAACCCAAAACAGGTATCCTTGCCCACCACTACCACACTGGGCATATTCAAGGCACATTTTCCCTCCCTAGACTGAGAGTTCTCTGAGGGCAGTGCACAGGGCCCTGGCCTAGGCTAACACCTCCAAGCTCCAGAAA
Organism: Macrotis lagotis; assembly: GCF_037893015.1. Taxonomy (NCBI): domain Eukaryota; kingdom Metazoa; phylum Chordata; class Mammalia; order Peramelemorphia; family Peramelidae; genus Macrotis; species Macrotis lagotis. Next base: position 82,931,231 of record NC_133666.1, read on the forward strand.
AATGTTCAAGGAGGGATGACCCAAGGGCCAAGGGACTTTTTCTTACTCTCCATCTTCATCATCATATTTCTAACCCCTCCCACTCCAAATCATTAGCTCTATAGGTAACCTGCCCAAATGTCACTGTAACCTACTTCTGGGAAGTGTCTTCAAAGAAACCTGCAGCCTATAAAAGTTTGACTGGCAGAAAAAAGAACAAGATGGAAGCCAGTGAGCCTGGCAGGCAGGTAGGAGGGAACAGACTCAACATTTCTATCTGCCCCATTGATTGACTCTGTGAGCTTGGCCATAGTCCTGCCCTCCCCTTGGCCTCAGTTTCCCTTTTCTCCGATGTGAAGGTGGACCAGATGAGCTCTGAGTTGTCTTGTAACCCTCCACCTTACCCAAAACTAGAAGCCCATTCATCCCTCACCCCCACATCCTGACCACTTGTCGCCTCACTCTAGCAATTCCACCCCACCCCCACCCTGTTTTGAGCTTACCCAGCTAGTTGGATGCTTTCCCTTGTGGCTGCCCCCAACCGCTAGTCTAACCCTAAAGATTGGAAGGAAGCCTAGTTCTACCCTGGATGTGCCCTCCCATCTTACAGAGACTTTCAGACTTCAGAAGGTGGTTGTGGGGGTGGGGTGGAAGAAAAAAGACTGCAGGGACCAGCTGGGGCCCACTGTCCCACCTTGGGAATGAGTCTGGTGTTCTTGGGATGGATGATCCGTGGGTTCTTTCGAAATCTCTTTTGAAGTCTCTTTCGGCATCTCTGTCTGCGATGGACCCGGTTATGAATGCGGTGCATCATGTGATGCTTGCACAGGGTCTTGGGGTGGGGAGGGGTAAGGGGTAAGGGGTAAGGGAAGGGGATACGGGGAGGGGGAGGGGGGAAGGGGAAGGCAAGGTAGTGGAAGGGACGTTGCTGAAGGAGGCAAAAGCTGGGTATGACCGAACCTGGAGAGACAGGCCCTGAGATGATGTAGCCATCTCTATGGCACATCGCGGCTCACCTTTGTGAACCAGGACCCCCCTCCCCAGCAGTCGTGCCCCACCCCCTTCACCGTACCCCCCCTTGCCCTCTGGGGCTTCTGGCATCCACCCCTCTACCCCCAAGCCTCTGCTGTAAGCCACCCACATGCCTAGTGGGCTTACCTGCCATCTGCCAATCCTGGAACAATATAGATGCTTTTAATCTCTCTCTTTTAACAAAGTTGGATTTACTTGTACCTTCATCTGGACGAGCTTTCATAGAGTCCCTCTGTTTTTCTTAGGGTAGTTCTCAGGTGTTGACTCTACACATTCATATACATACTGATTTTAGCTATATATTTATTTGCATAAATTCTCTTTAGAGTCTTATGTAGGAGTATTTTCCATGTACATAGAAACAAGACTCATATATCGTCTTTGCATGGTCCTAAGGATGTGAGCATTCACAGAATCTGCACATTCTCATGCATACTTGTCCATAAAGCCCCTAATTCTTGTGTCTGAGCACACACAACTCTACACATACATTCACATATTTCTGAGAACTCACACACATTGCCTCCCAAGGTCAGAAGCAGTGGAGCTTTCAAGAATGTTCAGTCAGAGGTCTGGGTAAACTAAGTCCTCCGAAGGCCATGCAAGGAAGGAAGGAGGGAAGGAAGGAAGGAAGGAAGGCAGGAAAGAAGGAAGGAGGGATGAATGAAAGGGGGAAGGAATGAAGGAAGGAAAGAGGGAAGCAAGAAAAGAAGGAAAGATAAAAGGAAGGAAGCAAGGAAGGCAAGAAGCATGAAATGAAGAAAAAAAGGAAGGAAGGAGGGAAGGATGAAAGGAAGGAAGGAAGCATGGGAAAAACCAAGGATGGAAGGAAAGAAGGAAGGAAGGAAGGAAGCAAAGAAGGTTGCAAGTAAGGAAGGAAAGAAAAGAGGAAAGAAGGGAGGAATGAATGAAGGAAGGGAAGAATAGAGGGAAGGGAGGAAAGAAGTGAGTTACAAAGGATGGAAGGAAGGGAAGAATGAAGGAAGAAAAGAATGAAAGAATGAAGGAAGGAATAAAAGAAGGATGGACGGAAGTAAAGAAAAAAGGAAGGAAGGAGGTAAGGAAGCTAGCAAGGAGGGCAGGAAGGAAAGAAAGAAAGAAGGAAGGAAAGACAGATGGTGGGATGGAGGGAAGGAAGGAAGAATGGATGGAAGGAAGGAGGGAAGCGAAAAAGGTTGGAAGGAAGGAAAGGAAAGTGGAAGGAACTGAGGAAGCAAGGATGAAAGGAAGGAAAGAAGGAAGGAAGGAAGGAGGGAAGGGAGGAAGCAAAGAAGGAACGGTGGAAGGAAGGGCGGATAGAAGGGAGTTAGGACGAATGGAAGGAAGGAAAGAAGGAAGGAAAGAATGAAGGAAGGAATGTAGGAAGGAAGGAAAGAAGGACAGAAGGAAGGAAGCTAGGAGTAAGGAAGGAAGGAGGGAAGGTGGCAAGGCAGGAGGTTAGGAAGGAGGGAAGGAATGAAAGACTGAAGAAAGGAAGGAAAGAAGGAAGGAAGGGAGGGAGGGAGGAGGGATGGGCCAAAGGGAGAAACAATGGAGGGAAGGAAGGAAGAAGGAATGAAGGATGGAGGGAAGAAAGGAAGGAACAAAAGAAGGAAGGAAGGAAAGAAGAAAGGAAAGAAGGAAATAAAGTAGGAAGGAAGGGAGGGAGGAAGGATGGGAGAAAGCAAGGATGGAAGGAAAGAAGGAAGGATGGAAAGAAGGAAGGCAGGAAGAAGGAGGGAAGGGAGGAAGGAAAGGGAGGAATAAGGGGAGGAAGGGAGGATGGAAGGAAGTAAAGTAATAAGGAAGGAAGGAAGGAAGGAAGGAAGGAGGGAAGGAAAGAAGGAAAGTAGGGAAAGAGGGAAGGAAGAAAGGAAAGAAGGAAGGGAGAAAGGAAGGAGTGGAGGAAGGAAGGAGGGAAGGAAGAAGGAAGGAAGCTAGGTAGGAGTGAAGGAAGGAATGAACAAAAGGGGGAATGAAGGAAGGAGACATGGAAGGAAGGAAGGAAAGAAGGGAGGAATAAGGGAAGGAAGGGTGGATGCAAGGAAGTAAAGAAACAAGGAAGGAAGGAGGGAAGGAATGAAGGAAGCAAAGAGGGAAGCAAGAAAAGAAGGGAGCAAGGAAGGAAAGAAGGACGGAAGGGAGCAAGGAAGGAGCAGAAGAAGGAAGGAGGGAAGGAAGGAAGGAAGGAGGGAAAGAGGGAAGGAAGGAAGGAACAAGGGTAGGTAAAAGGGAAGGAAGGACCAAACAAAAGGGGGAATGAAGGAAGGAAAGATGGAAGGAAGGAAGGAAAGAAGGAAGAGTAGAAGGAAGGGAAGAAAGAAGGGAATTAAAAAGGATGGAATGAAGGAAAGGAGGAAAGAATGAAGGAAAGAAGGAAAAATGGAAGGATCGAAAGAAGTAAAGAAAGAAGGAAGGAAGTTGTGCAGGAAGGAGGGAAGGAACGAAGGGAGGAAGAAAGGAAGGAGGGATGGTAGGAATGTTCCAAGGAAGCAGGGGAGGAAGGAAGGAAAGAATGAAGGAATGAATGTGGGAAGGAAGGAAGGATGGATGAAAGGAAGGACTGAAGGAAGGAAGGAGGGAAGCTAGAAAAGAAGGAAGGAAGGAAGGAAGGAAAGAAGGAGGGATTAATGAAGGGGGAAGGAAAGAAGGAAGGAAAGAGGGAAGCAAGAAAAGCAGGGAAGAAAGGAGGAAGGAAGGAGGTAAGAAGGAAAGATAAAAGGAAAGAAGCAAGAAATGAAGAAAAAGGAAGGAAGGGGGGAAGGATGAAAGAAGGAAGGGGGAAGGATGAAAGAAGGAAGGTGGGAAAGAAGGATGGAAGGAAGGAAGGAAGAGAGAGGGGAGGAAGGAAGGGAGGAAGGATGGGAGAAAGCAAGGGTGGAAGGAAGGAAGGAAGCAAAGTAGGTTGGAAGAAGGAAGGAAAGAGAAGAGGAAGGAAGGGAGGAAGGAAGGAGAGAAGGGAGCAAGGAAAGAAGGGAGGAATGAATGAAGGATGGAAAGAATAGAGGGAACAGAGGAAAGAAGTGAGTTACAAAGGATAGAAGGAAGTAAAGAAGGAAGGAAGAAAAGAATGAAAGAAGGAAGGCATAAAGGAAGGATGGAAGGAAGTAAAGAAAGAAGGAAGGAAGGAGGTAAGGAAGCTAGGAAGGAGGGCAGGAAGGAAGGAAAGAAAGAAGGAAGTAAAGAAGGATGGTAGGAAGGAGGGAAGGAAGGAAGGATGGATGGAAGGAAGGAAGGAAGGAACAAGGGTAGGTAGGAGGGAAGGAAGGAATGAAAGGGGGAATGAAGGAAGGAAAGATGGAAGGAAGGAAAGAATGGAAGAATAAGGGAAGGAAGGGAGGATGGAAGGAAGTAAAGAAATAAGGAAGAAAGGTAAGAGGGAAGGAATGAAGGAAGGAAAGAGGGAAGCAAGAAAAGAAGGAAAGAAGGGAGCAAGGAAGGAAAGAAGAAAGGAAGGAGGAAGGAAGGGGAAGGAAGTAATTTAGCATAGAAGGAAGGGAAGAAAGTAGGGAGTTACAAAGGATGGAATGAAGGAAAGAAGGAAAGAATGAAGGAAAGCAGGAAAAAGGAAGGATGGAAAGAAGTAAAGAAAGAAGGAAGGAAGTAGTGGAGGAAAGAGGGAAGGATAGAAGGGAGGAAGAAAGGAAGGAGGGATGGTAGGAATGTTCCAAGGAAGGAGGGAAGGAAGGAAAGAATGAAGGGGGAAGGAATGAATGTGGGAAGGAAGGAAGGACGGATGAAAGGAAGGACTGAAGGAAGGAGGGAAGCTAGAAAAGAAGGAAGGAAGGAAGGAAGGAAGGAAGGAAGGAATGGAGGAAGGAAGGGAGGAAGGAAGGATGGAAGGAAAGAAGGAAGGAAGCATAGAAGGAAGAAAGGAAGGAAGGAAGGAATGAAGGAAGGGATGAAGGATGGAAGGAGGAAGGAAAAAAGGAAGAAAGTTAAGATTGAAGGAAGGAAAGAATGAAGGAAGGATGGAAGCGAGGAAAGAAAGATGGAAGGAAGGAAGCAAAGAAGGAAGAAAGGAAGGAAGGAAGGAATGAAGGAAGGGATGAAGGAGGGAAGGAGGGAAGGAAGGAAGGAGAGTAGGAGGGAAGGAAGGAATGATGGACGGACGGAAGGAAGGAAGGAAAGATTGAAGGAAGGAAGGGAGGCAAGAAGGTAGGAAGGAAGCAAAGAAGGAAGAAAGGAGGGAATTAAGGAAGGGAGGAAGGAAGGAAGGAGGGAAGATTGTAAGGCAGGAGGGAAAGAGGAAGGAAGAAAGGAAGGAAGGAAAGATTGAAAGAAGGAAAGAAGGAAGGAAGAAAGGAGGCAAGGAATTAAGGAAAGACGGAAGGAAAAACAGAAGGAAGAAAAGAAGGAAGGAAGAATGGAGGGTTTTTATCGAGGGGCAGGGGGACAGATTGGCGTTAGGACACAAGTAGTCACATAAATTAAACATACGGGGCCATAGGGAGGTGCGGAGGGGGCAGAGGGGAAAAGATTTGGGTAGTAGAAAGATACTCACGATGGGGCTGGCCGAGCGCAGGCGGTGATAGACGGAGGTAGACGAAATGAATGCTCCTGGGGCAGGCGGTTAGCACTGGAATGTTTGTGCGGTTGCCCGGAGCGGAGAGGAAGGGAGCGGACCAACGTCAACCGCACAAAGGTGGGCCCCCTACGTCACAAGCTTAAGACTAATAGGGTGGTATCGATCCCAAATTCGTATTGGTCCAGCTCGTGACTCTCTGAGCTTCCCTGTGGTTGGAAGAAAATATATCGGGGACAAGGTGACGGCTAGGTGGCACAGTGGATAGAGCACTGGCCCTGGAGTCAGGGAGGACCTGAGTTCAAATCAGAGCTCAGACATTTAATAATTACCTAGATGTGTGGCCTTGGGCAAGCCACTTAACCCTATTGCCTTGGAAAAAAAAAGAAAATAACGGGTGCAAGTGACAGCAGGGGTCCCGACCAACACCCAGTGGAGCTTCAGGTGCCTCAGGAAGGCTGAAGACAACCACGAAACATCCGCTCTGAGGTAGCTCAAGTGTCCTCAACTCAGGGGCTTGTCTCACAGGGGGGGTGGGGGCTGTGGGGGGGTGACTGGTGGGTGGGCTGGAGTCCCAATAGCCTTGTAAGACTGGATGGGATGGAGGCCTACCAGAGACCCCAGATGCGTTTGGCATCTGGCCCAACCTCCTCATTTGGGTAAAAGGGCTACTGAGTTCTAGAGGAGGGTGGGGTCATAACTAAAGTCAAACAGTCAGGAAGGGGCTGACCCAGACCTGGATCCTGAGTCTCTCTTAACCTGTCAGGCTGACTGGTTTCCACCTTGTTCCTTCTCCCTCCTCCGACATTCATCCTTTGTGGGCCAAAAGTTCCTGGGAAAGCACTTCCAGAAGGTAGGGGACAGGTTCCCCACAGAGTTGGGGTTCAAGGCGTCTTCAGTTAAGATAGTTGGGCTAAGTGAAGGGCAAACTCGTGAACCTGAGATAATTCCCATGCCTTCCCTGAACGAGCTGCTTCCATTTGTGTGTTTCACAAATGCACCAATAATACACAAATATAGAGGAATAACCCCTAGCTGCTTCACACAGAGCTCTACTTAGACATTGTCCTGGATTCTTGAAGGAAATACCTAGCCAAGGTCCCTTAGTCCTGTGCATAGTCTAGTAGGGGTAAGTGGGGAGATTAGAGGTGGACAGGGAATGGCCTTTGACAGGGTGAATTTGTTATTGGTTAAAAAGAGTTAGGTCAAGGAGGGAGACCTTTGTGGAGCAACACCTGAGCAGAGTTTTCTTTTTTTTTTTTGCAAGGCAAATGGGGTTAAGTGACTTGCCCAAGGCCACACAGCTAGGTAATTATTAAGTGTATGAGGCCAGATTTGAACTCAGGTACTCCTGACTCCAGGGCCTGTGCTCTATCCACTGTGCCACCTAGCAGCCCCATGAGCAGAGTTTTCAAGCAGGGTGGGGGAGTTGGAAATAGTCCACAAAGCAGAGCTGTGATTTGTCCAGTAAAGGGACTAGGCTGGGCTGTAGAAGTGGCTTGTGGGCATCAGACTTGGGAAAGGAGTCAGAATTAGCCCCTAGGCCAGAGCTCATGGACCCTTTCTTTCCCACTCTGGGCAGATCCCCCATGTTCTCCAACCAGGAGGAGAAGACTTCTTAGAGCAGCTGAAGAGAACATCAGCTTCATGGAAATCACTGTGAGAATCCCTGTTTATCCAAGGCCACAAATATAAGAAAACACTTTCTCCTGAAGCTTTAGTAATTTTATTTTTTTCATCAAAAACCTCAGAGGCTGACCAGATTAGCCACTAACTGTTTTTTTAGGTTTTTCCAAGGCTAATGGGGTTAAGTGGCTTGCCCAAGGCCACATAGGTAGGTAATTATTAAGTGTCTGAGACTGTATTTGAACCCAGGTACTCCTGACTCCAGGGTCGGTGCTTTGTCCACTATGCCACCTAGCCGCCCCAGCCACTAACTTCTTAGAGAAGATAATGATGGTAGTATAAAAGTAAAAGAAAACAAAACCAATAGAGATGTGGCCCACAATAAGAACCCTTCCAATCTGACATATTCCAAAAAAAGTATTATTAATTCAAAAGGGATGTGTATTAAGAAAGGACACAGACATACACACATACACACAAACACACACACACACATATATACATGATTGCACAACTCTTAAAAATCATTACATATAGAATTTTAATATATATATATACATATATATGTATATATATTATGCATTTGCCAGGGATAAAAGAGGGCCTCCAAAGTGCTTTAGTTGGTATTTGATTTTCTTATCTGGCAACCAAGGATAAAAGAGAAATAGAATCTAAATTTTTTTATAAAATTTCCTGGAAACAATGGTTGAAAATTGGGCCTCATAGATGAATATGTCTATATTATTTCTGTATATTAAAATCAAATATTATCTCAATATACATATTGCTACAGATATGATCTCTATATTCATATATATATATGAAGACTCCTGTATTATCTCTTCCTTTTCATTTAGAGATATGCATATATCTTCTCTAAGTATTCAAAAAGATATCAGTACTCTGATGTTATCTCTATTCCAATAAAAGAGCAATCATTTATTCACTATATGAGAGAACATAATACTGATGTGCTCCTAGTGTCTCTCTGGCTATTCAATTAGATGAATACTTCCATATTCTCTCGATATAGGCACATATGAGTGGGTATCTATTTTTATCTGTAATCATATACATGACCACTGACATATTCTCTCTGTATATTAGCATAAGTGAGTATTCAAAGATATTTTCTATGTATTTCCATGTAAAATTGTCCTCATATATCTACCTTTCTATAGTCACGTGTGGGAGTACTCAGATGAATATAAAAAGACATGGAGACCTATGAAGGAATAGATAGATATTATATGTTTATTAATAGAGGAAAAACATACAAAGACTAATGGATATACGGTCAGAAAGAACTTATCGGTACAGACGAATATGAGTCTCATATGTGAATAGAGACAATATATGTTCTTAGATATATGGATATATTCACTATAGTCATATGCATGAATTGCCATATATTCTCTATAGATTCACATATATGTATGTACTTTCATGTATTCTCTGTGTTAATATACATTAATGCGCCTATGTGAATAGAATACATTTGATTATAGAGGGAATAATAATATACTCAAATATATAATGTATGAGGACTCAGGCATAAAAATGGAAAAAGTCATTCTAGTTTGATTTGAAGGAAAAAGGGGTGGTTGGCTGCAATCTATCTTTGCACGTGCCACCCTGGTCCTGCCTCCCAGCCCTGCTCCCTGAATAGCCAATCTTAAGGGAACCCCGCTGGGAGCTCGACCCCCTACCAGGATGGGGAGGGGAAAATCAGCCGAGATGGGGGCGGGGTGGTGGCTGAAAAAGAGGTGGAGAGGATGCCCTGGGGCAGAACAAAATGACCAGGAGAGGGTGGGGGGCAGGGGCTGCTGTCTACAGGGAGAGGGGTGAGTAGGATGTCTACTGGAGTAGTAGAGGAAATGCCAGGGTTGGCAGGAATGGGACTTTTGCTTTACCAAGGTGGGCACTTCACGTCACAGATCCTCAGCGCTCAGGGCAGAAGTGGAACTTATCCCAGGCTTAGTTTCCCCCCTCCCCTTCACCTTGGTTGATGGCTCCCGGGCTAAGAGGGGAGAAAGGATAGGGGACCTGTCCAAAGCCCCCCTAGAGGGTTAAGCATGGCAAGCAAGGGTCCGGAAATTTAAACCCCAGTCCCCAGGACTCTCGACCTGCCAGGGAACCGGTCCCCAACTGGTCCCCTCCCCAGATCAGACAGTCTCTGGGAAATGGGGAGGGCTTCATGGGTCCAAAGCTCCTGGGAAGGTCGGACAGAAGCAGTTGTACAGGTCTCCCTTAGAGTTGGGGGTTCTAGCAGTTTGCAGTTAGAATTGTGGGATTAAGACCAAAGCAAGCCTCTCCCCACCTTGCCCCTCTACCTTTGGGCCAGCCTGGGATTCACACTATCATAGTGAGCCTACATATATTCCACACCTTCTCTCTTTTTTTTTTTTTTTTTTGTTTTTGTTTTTGTTTTTAGCTTTTCTAAGGCATTGGGATTAAGTGGTTTGCCCAAGGCCACAGGGCTAGATAACTATTAAGTGTCTGAGGCTGGATTTGAACTCAGGTACTCCTGACTCCAAGGCCAGTACTCTTTCCTCTGTGCCACCTAGCTGCCCCCACACCTTCTCTTAATGGGTTTCTTTCATTTGTCAAAAAGGAGGACAATCCCCCAACCACTGACACCTCCTATGCTCAGAGTCTTATTTGCACACTTCCTGGGGACTGGAGGTTAGCCCAGGCAAGATTGAGGTTTTGTCCTCAGAAAACACAGCAACTAGTGGGGCAAAGAAAGATATGAGTTTGACCTGGGGATATGTCGTATTGCTAACTAAAGAGTTTAACAGTGGAGAGGACACTTTGTGACATGGGAATCAGGAATGGCTTTCCAGAGGTGGGCAGTAGCTGAAGGTAAAACTGCAGACAGGAGCAGAGGTGAATCTTGGTGTCAATGCAGAAGGTGCAGGCTGGGTATCAGAAAGGTGCGGGGAGAGTCAGGACAAGGAAAGAAGTGGAATGCCCCCAAATTGTGCTCATGTGCCCTTTCCTTTCCTACCCTGAGCATGTCAGAGGATCTCTGCCCACCAGAGAAAGAGGACTTCTACCCCACCCTGAAGAGATCAGCCTTGTGGACATTTGAAGACTGGTGCCTGTTGCCAACACCTTGAAGACACTAGAGGTAGGAACCAATTCTGACTGTCAAAATCTGACCCTAAATATAGGGGAGCTGTTTCCTGAGGAGTGCTGTAAACACTTCATCAGCAGTCCAGGAAGCTGGATATTTAAACTTCTAGGTTATTTCAATAAGTATAAAGTTAATATGCCTAAACACAACATTTAAAAACACAATCTAGATCCAAACTCTTTCTAATTTGGTTTGTTCCAGTGTGTTCTGCATTACTGAGCAGTGCATTGTTGGTGAATTGAAATGTGAATTGATGATAGTGCAGTCCACACACACCAAATGCAATTATTTCATATTGAATTTTCCTTGATATGAATCTTTATCCTATTGAGGATAGAGAGAGGACTTTTTTTAGTTATTTTGCAGAGCAAATGGGGTTATGTGGCTTACCCAAGGCCACACAGCTATTTAATTATTAAGTGTCTGAGGCCAGATTTGAACCCAGGTACTCCTGATTCCAGGGCCGGTGCTTTATCTACTGTGTGACCTAGCTGCCACCATACCCGATCTTCCTAAAAAGATCGTTAAGAATGGTGACCTGTGAGTCCTCTCCATTCATTAATTGAGTACTGGGAAAAGTAGTTTTTCTTCCTGTCCATTACTATGCTTCTTTGAAAAGGATGTTTCCTTATAAAATATAATAGAATGCAGACCTCCCTTCCCCTTCCCCTCCCGTCACTAGATCACTGTCATTTTCTCTATTATCTCTCCATTTATTCCTTACATTTGGGGGTGAGGATGGAAGGGAGAAGAGAAAAGCATGCTGGGACCACAAGCTTCGGTCTTTTCGAAGGTTTGTGGGCAAACATACAATTCCTACCTGGAAATGGCACTCTAGTTTCATAGCATATTTTCTTCCTCATGTACTTGAAATTCACTGATCACTTAGTCTTCAGGGGACAGATTTCATCTCTGGGCTCCCACAGGCCCTTAACAGAAATATCCTGGCTCTTGACATTGTCCCTGACTTAAAATATCATTGCCTTCTTTCTGTAGCAAGATAACCTATCTATTGGCCTATGAATAATAAATCAGGGAGCTTTGACTGTTTTTTTAGCTACTTCATTATACCCCAAATGTGGCTGTCTGCTGCTTGGACTTTTCTTCCTGATTCTGGTTTCTGTAATTTCCAGAGCAGGGTGGCTTTCTTGATCAGAATGCAGACTGTCTTTCTCCATTTGGGTCAGATCAAGCAGAATGTCTCCTTTCTAATGAGGTTGCTATTGGCCAACATGACAAATGACAGCCCCTCATAGTTTGGCAGAGAATTGGTGAACTTTTCATAGGCTTGCTCAAGGCACTTTCAATCAAGTATTTTCCTGAGAGCATCGAAAGGTATCAAAAGGTCTTCATCTGGAGTGAGTAGGAGAAACCATACAGCACAGGCAGGTGTAGGATCAGACTTCCTCACTGCTGTCAAAGCATAATTTCTCAAAACTATAATCCTGGTAAAAGATTAATTACTTTGAGTACTCAGTCTTCATATATCAGTAAAAAATTAAGATTTCAAGGTATCTCTCCTTATGCTAATTACAAATGCAGAAGGATCATGATCAAGATGTTGGGAAACTGTCCTTCCAGGAAGAGATACCAACAGACCTGGTAATATTGTACAAGGATGATAGTCTTTGAGGAACAGTTTTGGGCAGAGATATTGTGATGTTTTCAGTTAAGTCACAAAACACGTTAGTAATTTTCTGTTTTTGCTTAAAAGGTCAATTTCTTTCCCAGTTCAGTATTATCATTATCATAATGACCTCCAGCTTAAGGTTTAGAGGCAAGATCTTAGAGAATAAAACTTTAAAATGTCTAACCTATATTTCCACATTTCATTTTAACTATATTTTAAAGGTTTTTGCAATTTGAGAGTTGACACTCTATTTACTGAGAGAGTGGTCTTGAGATTCCCATGCTTAGGAATTCATTTTTCGGGCAAGGCACTATGCATCCTAAAGTCCTCCTTCCCAACACAGCCTGACTCCAGGGTGAGGAGTTTGTTATTAACATTCTCCTTTAATGTAGACACCTAGGAGTGAATCAGTAAATCGTTCTTCCTTTGAGAAGGAAATAGAACTTTGAAAAAGCAGTGATTCCTCGAAGACCTGAGAGAACTAAGCAGTTTAGGTTAATTTTATTGAACAATTAGAGTTCAATCCAGAAGGCTGGGCCTGTGTAAGTGATCACAGTGAGGGAGGAAAAGGAGAAGGTTCCAGAGATAAAAATCTGCATTCTGCCAAATTTGTCAGTCTTCTTGTCCCTAATCCAGGATTAGTATACAAACTTTTATCTCTTCTAGCTTCCAGTCAAATTGAATAATGAAATTCCTTTCCAGAATGAATTGGTGTAGACAAACATTAAGCATCCACCATCTGCAGAAGAATCACTCTAAGCCCTGGAAGAAATGCAACATTTAGAAAAGAAAGTCTCTGACTTTCCAACATTTATCAACACAACTTGAATGCCCAATATTAATGAATGAATACTTCAGAGAGGCAAAGGTTATGTGAACTGAACTGCAATGGTTTTTCTTAGGAAAAGTTTTTGTGATATATATTGACTGGTTAGATAGAAGTGAGAGAAATATATTTAGAAATGAATGTGATGGGAAAACAAAAGGGATCAATAAAATATGATGAATTTTAAAGTTTAAAATGGAGAGAGAGAGAGAGAGAGAGAGAATGAGAATGAGAATGAGAATGAGAATGAGAATGGATTTCTGGTGGATCTGTGCTTGGATCCACATTCACCTGTTGTAGAACAGAGTCACAGGACCACAAGTGGCCTTCCCCATCTTTCTGCTTCAGTGGGACTAGAGTCATTTCTTGGGAAAGGTTCATTCATTTCTCCCAAGTGCAGGAAAATGTTGATGAGGGAATCCTAGTGTAAGACCCTGAGTGTCGAAACCTACGAACTTTTGCCTCAATTCTACTTCTAAGTCTATGCCTGGTCAGCTCTCTGTGATTCTGCCTGGTCAGCTCCTGGAGCTTCTGCCTGCTCAGCTCTCAGACCATGTAACAAGGGGCCTTCTCCGAGGACCTGCATCCAATAAGAACACGCTGCACCATCTTAAGACAATCAGCAGGCAGATGTTTGGAAATCCCCCACTGAACCATATATAAGGTCTCTCCTCACTTTACTCGGGGTTCCAGGATCCTAGCCCTGTCCTAGGACAGAACCGTAGCTTGAGCTAGTTTAATAAACCCTTGCTATTGCATCTCCATTGTGTCGAGTGCCTCTGTTCCATGATTGGGCATTTTTCCTCGGACCTTAACATTTGGGGGCTCTCCCAGGATCTCCAGCAGAGGCCACAAGACTTACTTGGAGGGGTATCTGAAGTAATCAAATCCGCGAGGCTCTGTATTTGGACTAAGCTGGCAAAGGACCTAGGTGGGCGCACTGCTACAGTCACCAGCAGGTTCTGGTGGAAGACGTTCCCCCACCCTTCCGGAGTTAAGTATTAGAAGGACTGACATTTGGAAATGAGATAAGGGAACCCTTCTGTAGGTCAGGAATGACTGATGTATGGGAATGAGATAAGGAAACAAGGTTAACCTGATTTTTCTTTTAGGACCTGGCTAGCAACACTTAGTCCTGCTGGAAGGGAGGGATGCTGACTGGTTATCTATCACCTTTGCTTCTTTTGCTTTGCTTCTACTTTGCTTATCGCTCTTAATCATTTAATCAAAGTTCCAGCTGGTATGGGACAGACCCAGACCACTCCTCTGAGCCTGCTCCTAGACCACTTTAAGGAGGTCAAGGGACCATCCTCCTTGATTCTGTGCTGCCAGAGTGTCCCCCCCCCCCATCCCCTTACAGGAGAGAGAGATACTTCAGGAAGAATGAGTAAAGTAAGTATTAAAAGGGACCTTATTTTGAAGGTACAGAAACAGCAAATATTACCAAATGTGTTAAACAAAGAAATCATAGAAAGAAATGCTATTTTAATTTGAAAATAGGGAAAATAAATTTCAGGAACACAAGAGAGTCAGGTTAATCCTAAAGTGTATAATATGGTTAACAAGATGCCTGTACAGGGGAAACTAAATAGTCTTTTTCCAGAATGATATGGCATCATTAGAGCTTTAGGAGTTTATCAATATAAATTCAGATATTTTAGTTATTACAGAAAATTATGGGACATGTAAGGGATGAAGAATAGAAGATCAACCCCCCCCCCCAAAGAATCTAGGATGGTCTCTCTCTCTCTCTCCATAAATGTTATTCAGTTTACTCTATTCGAAGAAGGGGAGGCAGGGAATGTTCTATTTGGGCTAGGGGATTTTTGAATGACTGCCTTCTCCAGAATTTTAGCAGTTGTATTCAAGAAATGTTACATATTACAACCTTGGAATGGAAGGTGCCTTGTGACAAGTGGAATCATATCTGTAGTATGAACTATGTGACTCTAGTTCGGGTTGATGTGACTTGAGGTCAGGGGGAGCTAATGAAAAGGAATGGTGGAAAATGTGAGTTGTATAGTTTGAGTAAGAGATTCTGAAAGTACTGGGAAAGAAAATCCAGACTTAGAGGCAATTGGGGTTTCTTTTGAACCATTGGTTAAGTAAGGAAAGTGGTAAAAGTATGTAGACAGAAGGTTTGAGCAGCTTGACTTTGTACACCAAAGATGGATTTTGGGAACTTTGGAAAAAGGTGTACAAATCATTATGAGAAAAGAAGAAAGTATAGAACTGTTAGTCTATAGGGAGATATGTGTTTATCTGAGATTGGGGTGATTTAAAATTGCATTAAATTGGTACTTTTTGAAATGTTTGGCAATGAATTGATAAGAAAAGCAATAAGCCCCATAAAGTGAAAAGTTTGATATGAAAGCGATTGCTAGGTAAATGTTAATTTTATTAATGTTATTATTGATCCTATAATATGCTAATCTAAAGATACCTGTAAATTGACTCAAGGGGTTTGTAAAGAATATGTTTGAGTTTAGATTCTGATGTCTTATGGCCCCTCCAGAGTCATAGGAGTCAGGACAGATTTGTGAGTCAGCTTTAGAATAACTAAACAAGAGGAAGTTAATATTTTACACTGATTGGAATGTGGATCATGTATTTGGGAAGAATCTGGAGTGAGTGAGTAATGATAAACAGTAAAGGTAAAGAATTAGTACATATCATTTTGACATCTCAAATTGTGGGGAATCTCTCATTCCCAGAACATAGAATGTTCTAATATTAAGAAATGTTGGTCAGTGAAGATAGAAAGTTCTTGTAAGTGAGAGCATTGAGAAGTTAGAATTGCACTGATGAGGATAAGAAGAATTTGCAAACTTTTTAGGCTTTTGGAAAGAAAACAATTTAAAACTAATTTGAATGTAACTTTTAGAATTTAAGAGAAACATGAAGAAAATCTTGTAGTCATAAGAAGGGATTTTTTAGCAACAATTAGTCTTAAGAATTCTTTGTATTTTAAAGGTTTAGGGAATAAAGAGAACATACAACATGCAATTGAAATATGCTGTGTACAATTAGCAAGCTTTGTATACGAACAGTTTAAACTACACTTTTTGAGATATAAATTGTTTTGTAAGAACAAATGAATTGAAGTTTCACCTATCCCGTTTGTAAAGATTTTGTTATGGAAAAAACAACTAGAGAATACCTTGCCAATGGGGTCCTTTTGGCCCAGAAAATTTGTGAAAGGCTTTGTTTTTCACCTCATGTTTATGAAAGGCAATATTGATATGTGAGATCAGTGTAGTTTCTGATCTGTTGAAGAGGAAATTATACATATTACTCTATTGTTAAATTTAGAGCCCTCAGCCTCTGAATTTCCACACCCCATCCCCCACCAGTCACCAGGTCCCTTCTGTTCCCCCTTGGAAGATTCCTTCCCTAGATCAAAAGGGGGGGATACAATAGCCAGAAAGATAATGAACTTTCCTAGACCTGGCTCTCCTTCCCCCTGGGGCAGTCTACTCCCCTCTGGGAAGGTTCCTTCACTGAAGAAAAAGGGCAGAGAGGGTAGCAGGAGGATGGTGGGGAACTCCAAAAATCCTTACCTACTTAAGCCTTAGAGGGAAAGTACCATCCACAGGTGGGATGTGTGATTGGAAAAAAAAAATTAATTATCTAAGATCCAGGGGATAAGAGACTCCTTTATTGAAAGGAAATCACGTTTAATGACTATCTGCTGGCCATGTGGCCTGAGTGATGACTCTCATTGTTTCTAAAGTTTGTGAACTAGAGTTTTGGAAAGCATTCTGAGGGTTCTAAAAGAAGAATACTAGTGTTGTAATATTCTGACAAAATTTGTACAGAATGGGAAGAATTAAATTACCTAGATTGTTAAATTAGTTTGGGATTAAACGGTTTTAACACTATTGTAACTTTTGCAAGGAGTTTGGGATTTTAAAACTATTCTAACACCTTTGGGTTAAGAAAACTGGTACTGGGTTACTAAGAAGAGAAACACCTAGATGATCAGGGATGTTTACTGATGTCTTTTTGGGGAAAAGCTCTAATTGGTTTTAATGTTGAGTTCAATAATGCAAACAGTGTCTTTATTTCGGATAGATCTTTTGGAATGTGAGTGCTGCTTCCTTTGTATAAAATACTCTAAAGTTTTTATCAAACTAAGCTGTTGGAAAGTTAAATGAATTGTAATGACATTGGGTTTTAAATGTGTCATATGTATGAGATTGGATTCTGAGAATTTTGCTTTTGTTCTAAGGGAAATGAGATGTTTAAGAATCTTAATGTTTAATGTATATTTACAATGTATGTTTAAAGAAGTCAAGAATGGGGACTTCTCTCTTGGGAACTGCAGACAGCTGATGGGGGACTCTGAACAAGTTGCAATTGTGGGCCCTATTGTAAGGTAACTTATTGATGAATAAGATGTTTTATCAGTTATGTGATGTTCCTTTGTAACTGCAAAGAGATAATATTTGCAATATTTAGCTATCTCTTGTGAAAATGTTTTTTTTTTTAAATACTGTATTGTTAAAGCCTGGGATCAATGTGATTGCTTTGAAGAGCAATAAGGAAAATATGAGAAAGTATGACACTTTCTGGGATAGATCTGTGGGTTCATGAATAATGTGATAACGGAGGAATTACTTTGTACAATCTAGTAATTTGTGTGTTACTCTGTTACTCACAGAAATTAATAACTCATGTTGGAATTTAAAGCTACCTAAGATGTTTTAATGGTTTTAAAGAATTCTGAAAAGTAATTTGTATGTTAGGGGTGGCTAGGTTGCACAGTGGTTAGAGCACTGGCCCTGGAGTCAGGAGACCTGGGTTCAGGTCAGGCCTCAGATACTTGGTGAATGTCTAGCTGTGCAACCTTGGACAAGTCACTTAACCCCAATTGCCTTGCATGATTTCAGACAAAGGGATGTCTGAATGTAAGAGGTAGGAGACAGGCCTGTAGGGCCAGTCATGGTTAGAATACCAGATTTTAGGCAAAGACCCAGGAAAGATAATCCAAGCTTTATGTAGGGGGTTTCATTAGTTGGGACTCCATTAAGATTATAATTGGAATTTAGTGAATTGTATTCACTGGAACTTCTAACTAGGTAAAACAGCCATTTTAGATCATGGGACTTTTAATTGATTTTCTCTTATGTCAGATACCAGGATGGCCAAACAAAAGGAAATGCCACTGGGTAAATGTCATGTTCTTGCAGCCAAGGAAGCCAAGATGTCAGGTGACTGGGATGGGTGGCCAAAGGGACGACTTCTCAGTAAGGCTGAGGTTGGACCTCTTTGACTTGATTTCCCCTCAGATCTCACCTGGCAGAATAAATCTGGCCTAAGACATTTGACTTACCCACATGACCTCTGCCTGTACACTGACACACAATACTTATATCTATAAAGGAATTTTCCTTTAATGTCCTGGATCTTTATGGTTAATTACTAAACAAACTAGAAAAAGAAATTTTAGGTGAATTGAAACTAATAGTCAGAGATGGGTTAGGTGTGTGGCTCTGACACCTGCTAACAGATAGATTTTATGATAAGAATTAAGTTTCTCTAATTTTTAGAAGGGATATTTAGGTAAGAAGAAGAATGGGAAATCCTTAGGATAATTATAGTTCTAAGGTCTAGCTTAAGGAAAGGAATGTGAGTCAGATAAGTATATCAGGAAAAGGAAAATCAATGGTATATTTGAGAATATTTTGAAAAATTTCATTTTTGGCTAAGGATGTTTGAGCCATTATTGTAATAAGAGCAAAGGCTACTATTGTTTTATTTTTAAACCATATGCTGGGTACTCTGAACTAAGATGATTGTTGAATGTATGTTAAAAGCTTAAGATAGTATGACAATTCTCATTGGGAGTTCGCTCATATAGTAAAAGTTTATTGTGTTAAAATTAAGTATGTGCATCAATATGGCAATAAGGCAAAATGTACATTGCAATAAGCTCCAAAATCTCATTGTCTTGTAAAGAAAACATGTGTTTTGATCTAAATAAAATGTTAAGCAAATCATTTACCAGAAGACAAAGTTTCAACTAGTCACCTGAGCTGGAGAGAACTTTTTGGAACCGATTCAGAAGATGCAGAAGGACATGAGAGGTCTCCAGGAGAGAAGAGAAGAGAGCAGAGACACTGGACCAGTTCATCTCTACCATTTCTCACCAATGTTTACATTGTATTGTCAAGGGATCTGTTTTTGTAACCTCCCCTTGATAATGACAACACCCCTTGCCAGAATAAGAAGGGAGCCCCTCACCGCCCTAACGATAGCCACCGTATTTGGAATAGGCCTGGTAGGAGCGGGCACAGGGATTTCCTACCTCACCCTCCATCGGAAAGGTTTCGACTCCCTCAGAGCAGCAGTAGATGAGGATATTAGCAGAATAGAGGACTCAATCTCACACCTGGAGAAATCCCTCACCTCCCTTTCAGAAGTAGGTTTACAGAACAGAAGAGGCTTAGACTTGATTTTCCTACAGCAGGGGGGAATATGTGCTTCATTAGGAGAAGAATGTTGCCTTTATGCTGACCATACTGGCATGGTCAGAGAGTCAATGGCTAAAGTAAGGAAGGGGTTGGCCAAAAGTAGGAAAGAAAGAGAACAGCAAGAAGGATGGTTTGAAGCATGGTTCAACCAATCCCCGTGGCTCACCACCTGATTGGCCCCCTGATACTGCTTTTACTCCTCCTAACCTTTGGGCCCTACATATTAAACTGAGTGCTTGCTTTCATTAGGAAAAGGTTTAACACTATCCAACTAACGGTACTCAGGCAGTCTTACAACCGTCTCCCTGAGGGTCTGGTGCATGCCTTTGAGGAGCATGAGTGCTCCTGGATTGAACAAGAAGAGGAGGGAATGTAAGACCCTGAGTCTTGAAATCTGTGAACTTTAGCCTGAATGCCTATAAGACCCTGAATGTCGAAATCTATGAACTATTGCCTAAGTCCCTGCTTGGTCAGCTAGCTGAATTTCTGCCTGGTCAGCCCTCGGATGATGCAGCAAGGGGCCTCCTCCGAGGACCTGCATCCAAGAAGACCGCGCCACACCATTTCAAGACAATCTGCAGGCAGATGCTTGAATCTCCCCTACCAAACCATACATAAGGTCTCTCCTCACTTTACTCAGGGTTCCAGGATCCTAGCCCTGTCCTAGGATGGACCCCTAGCTCCAGCTAGTTTAATAAACCCTTGTTATTGTATCTCCATTGTGTCGAGTGCCTCTGTTCTGTAATTGGGGACTTCTCTCGGACCTTAACAATATAAATTTCTGTGCATGGATGTCCTAAAGAAATTCTTTTCCCTCATGTACATTAATCTTTCTCTCCATTTTTATGTGGATGAGTACTCACATATTCATTCTCTGTGCATATATAGAGGAGTGCCCATATTCTCTGTACATTTTAAGCATATATATGTATAAATATACATGTATATATAGATATTTTTCTGCATATCTTTACATTCCCTCTCTATATTCACCAATAAGGGTACTCATGAATAGTCTCTATATTCATAAAAGGATTCCATGCTTCTTTCCAGTGATAGAATATATGCTTCTAATGATTTGGCTCCTGATTTAGACATTTTCAGGCTGTTTGCAACAATCTCTGTGATAGATGTCCATGAGGGTGATCTGTGTAGGGTGGGGGAGAAGCCCTGGAGGGCAGAACCCCACTGATCTGTCCAGGGTTGGTAAGGAAAGGGCAGATGGGCTCTGATCAAGGGGTTATTTGGCTTTTTTTTCCGCCTTGTTTCCCAGAGCCCCCTTCTTAAGCCCAAGTAAGTCTCTATGCACCTCTATTCTGTGGATAATCTGCACATTCTTTCCATCAGTGAAAGTCCAACTGCCACCCAGCCCACTTCCTCCCAAGGAGTTCTTGATTCTTGCCTTTCCAGGGCTTATCTCCTGTGGTCTAATCTTTGGCATTGCAATCATATTTGTCATGTCCAAGGTACATGTTTTCTGTAACTAAATCAGAAGTTCTCTGAGGACAGGACACAGGGAGTTTGCCTAGGCTAAGACCTCCAAGCCCTGGGAAAATATTCAAGGAGGGCTCTGAGTGAAGTAGTTGGGGATCATCACCCTCAGATCACAAATAGATAAAACATTCAGGGAAGGTAGCGCAGATTTGTTCTTGCCCACCCTCTTCACTATGTATTCAAGTCTGCCCTCTCACTCTGGGATGGGGAGGGACTAAGTTTGCCTTTGCCCCTCCCTTAATCCCAGAGTCCTAAATGAAGATTCCCAGAACCCCCCAGCTCTATAGGGAATATGGTCACTTCTGTGATTGCTTTCCCAGCTTTCCCTTTTTTCCAATGAGGAGGTTGGACCAGGGGAGCTCTGAAGCTTCTTTTAACCCTCCATCCAACCCAAACCTAGAAGACCTTTGAGACTCTACTCCCACATCTAATACTCTCTGACCCCTACATTAGCAAACTAGCTCCCAACCACCATTAGACTAGTAATACCCTGATAGTCTAATGCTTTCCTTGGGGCAGCCCCCAGTAAGCAATCTCTGTCTTTGTTCTAACCCTTTATCGCATAGACTCTATCAGACCTCAGAGCTGGGGGATGGACAGACAAGGCCCTGCAGTGACCAGTTGGGGACTGTGACTACCACAAGCAGCAGTTCTGTATCGGGAGCTTATGTTTCCTAGCCACTTTTCTTCTGTGCTTTGGCCCCTGGACCTTCATAGGCCTTTGGGTTGGTCTTCTAACTTTTCTCCCATTTCATATATTCAATTCTAAGACTCAGGGCCCTCAGGGAGTCACCAGCAATGCCTCCAGAGTCAGGGTCTGGACAACGTTGGACTCTGAACACTGATGGCTGATGATATCAGTGTCTGCCTTGATGGGGCAGGTGTCCCCTTCCTACCAATCCTTCCCCTTTCTCCACTGGCCCTGATCAGGCATCTACTCATCTAAATGTGTTCAGAATCCCTCCTGCTACACCCTCTCAGGTTCATTTCCCTCTCTACAAATTCTCTTCTTTCATTTTTCCCTTCTCTGCCCACAAGTGAATGGAGCTATACCTTGGGTTATCTGGCTACCACCCAAGTTACCAGAGCCATGACTAAAGGAAAGGATGATGCCCAGATGGTATATGTACACCAAGATACACATACAGACACACAGAGACTATATACATATATAATATATAAATATATATATATATATATATATAAACATATATATGGAGAGAGAGTTGAAATGATCTCATCCTATATATGAAAAATCTTATATATTTGATTTTGATATATTCTTTATTTTCAACTATATGCACTTTTATATAAAATACTAGAGTGTCTCTCCTATAGATTATAAATCCCCATTTAAAGTATATAACTACACAGATAATATAAAACTATTCATATATATATGAAGATAGAGAATATATTCATATTTTTAGGTTTTCAAGTTCTTTCTTTTCATTCTTATGTTTAGAAAGTCATTTATTCTTTCTATAAATTCATTAGACATCCTTCTATTTCCTCATAAATATCAGCAATCATTCTCCCTTTTCCTATTTATGTGAGTACTTGCATAGTCATTCTCTTCATATCTGAAGATGCATATTTTTCTGTATTTTTATGCATAGCTACATATATGTAACCTCTCTCTGTTAATATATATTAGGTATCCTAAATGCTCTATTTCTAAAAGTATTTCACTGCTTCTGTTTCTATGAGAGAAGATAGGAAATCTCCTGTCTGCATACACACAGAGTATATCAGTACTCATATATAGGAATATAGATATATAGGAATAAGAATTGAATGAGTATTTACAGATGAAGTGCCCATATAGGAACATCGATATTAAATATATATATATATATATTCCATCATATAGAGAGAATATATTAATATTCATATAATTGAGTCACAACAACATATTTTGTTTATTGTAGAAAATGCATAATAGCTTACAAAAGCATATATGTAACTATCTAAAGTATATTGGATGGAAGAAACTTAGATTAGACCAACACCTCATACCCTATGCCAAGATAAGATCCAAATGGATACAGGATTAAGACATAAAAAACAATACTATAAGCAAATTAGAAGATCAAGGACTAGTTTACCTGTCAGATCTATGGAAAGGGAAGCAGTTTATGACTAAAGAAGCGATGGAGAACAACATTAGAAAGAAATTAGATAATTTTGATTACATTAAATTAAAAAGCTTTTGCACAAACAAAACCACTGTAACTAAGATCAAAAGAAATGTAAATTGGGAAACGATTTTTACAACTATTATTTCTGACAAAGGACTCATTTCTAAAATATACATAGGACTGAGTCATATTTTTTAAAAAAGCCATTCACTAACTGACAAATGGTCAAAGGATATGCAAATACAGTTTCCAGATGAGGAGATCAAAGCAATCCATAGTCATATGAAAAATTGCTCTGAATCATTACTTATTAGAGAAATGCAAATTAAAGCTTCTCTGAGGTACCACCTCACACTTCTCAGACTGGCCAATATGACCAGAAAGGATAATGATCATTGTTGGAAGGGTTGTGGGAAATCTGGGACACTATTACATTGTTGGTGGAGCTGTGAATTAATCCAACCTTTCTGGAGAGAAATTTGGAACTATGCCCAAATGGCAACAAAAATGTGCATACTCTTTGATCTTGCAACTTAACTACTGGGTCTATACCCTGAATAAATGATGAAAAAGGGTAAAAACATCACTTGTATAAAAAATATTCATAGCAACCCTCTTTGTGGTGGCAAAGAATTGGAAATCAATAAATGTCCCTTCAATTGGGTACTGACTTAGCTAACTGTGGTATACGTATGTCATGGAACACTATTGTTCTATTAGAAACCAGGAGGGATGAGAATTCAGGGAAACCTGGAGGAATTTGCATGAACTGATGCTGAGTGAGATGAGCAGAACCAGAAAAACACTGTACACCCTAACAGCAACATGGGGTCGATGATCAACCTTGATGGACTTGCTCGTTCCATCAGTGTAACAATCAGGGACAATTTGGGGCTGTCTGCAATGGAGAGTGCCATCTGTATCCAGAGAAAGAACTGTGGAGTTTGAACAAAGACCAAGGACTATTACCTTAAATTTAGGAAAAAACCTGATATTTTATTGTCTGATCTTGCTATCTCTTATACTTTAAGTTTCTTCCTTAAGGATAGGATATCTCTCCCATTACACTCAATTTTGATCAATGCATACCATGGAAACAATGGAAAGACTGACAAATTGCTTTCTGTGGGGGGTGAGGGGAGGGAAGTAAGATTAGGGGAAAATTGTAAAACGAAGTAAATAAAATCTTTAATAAAGAATAAAAGAAAAAAAGAAAATTTGTAGAGTAAAAAAATAAAATGCCATTTTCCATGAGAAAAAAAGTATATTGGAAATCTATATATTATGATTCATTTACAGAGAAGAAATATGAGTACTGACAAATGAACCCAGGGAGGTTGAATGAATAGTTACACTTAAGGAGAACCTTTCAGTACTCAGATGTATAGATGCTGTGAGAAGTAATTACTCTTGTATGTGAAAATATACAAGGAAAATAGAAATGCTCACCTTTGAGAAGTTATGTCCAAATGTTCTACTATTTCCTTTCATGTGGCTTTCCTTAGGAGTTAAGATACTCAGCCTCTCTGGCCTCTGTCTTCTTGGAAATCTCAAATTTCCAAATCCAATAGATGTTTCTGAGGGTGTTCTTGGTAGCCTGTTAAGTGAAATATATCACCTGTCTTGGATAGTGTCTGAGTCCTGAATGGTCATTTTCTTAAAAGATTTTCAGTGTTTACAAGTGTTTTTCATTTGTGTTGTGTGCAAGTATGAAAGCATCTCTGTTCCTGTCTCTGTGTTATATCCTAACTTCCATTCTATTGTCTGTTGGATCTTTGGGCACCAGCATGTGTAAGCATGGGAGTTTACGTGTTTCTGTATGGCTGTGTCTGCGTGTATGGACTAATTTAAATCCCATCCAGTGCTTGATCCCTGATTCACAAATAATGTGTTTATGGTTGTATGTGTGTTTGTGTAAGTATGGGAATGTATTTCTTTGTATTTTGTATATGTATGTTTATGTCTGAACTTCGATCCCACTGTCTGATCATCTCTAACTCTTTGGAATAGATCATATTTCAGTGTATCTTAATGGAGACCACATTATTCTATGCTGTGACTTCCATTACATGTATATTAATTACAATATTTCATCTAATCAATTTGGGATGATCGAGACAGTGTTTATCTTAGTCCTGGTGAACTTTATCTCCCATATTTCTGGCTTCATTTGACAAACTATTAGATTTGGCTCCTGCTTCTGACCTCTTCAGGATATTTTCAAGGAGTGAGACAATCTGAATGATAGACGTCCTTGAGTCTGTTTTACCTCTTTGCTTGGGGGCAGAACTCCACTGGCCTGCCTAGGGTGGGAAGGAAAGGGCAGGATGGGCTCTGGTCTAGGGGTTATTTGGGCTTCCTTTCCTACCTGGTTCCCAAGACCCTTTCAGTAGCCACTCGTTCTGTGGATAATCTGTACCTTCCCTGCCATCAACAAAAGCCCAACTGCCACTCAGTCTACCTACACCAAACAGTTCTTGACCCCTGACTCTTCAAGAATTGCCTCCTGAAGCCAAAATTTTGTTAATGCTACCAAATTCCACATGTTCAGGGAATACCTGTTTCCTCTTTTGACTGGATGTTTTCTAAGGAGGGGAAATGGGGACTTTGTTGAGCTTAATAGCTCCAAGCACCAGGAAAATGATAAGGGAGGGCTCTGAGTAAAGGAGCTGGGAGATCATTACCCCTTTTCACAAATGGAAGAAATGCATTCAGGGAAGGCATGATGTTTTGCTCAATCTCCTGCTGTTTAATAGGCATCTCAGGCTAACCCAAAGGGGTTAAAAGAGTGGAGATGGCGGGGTGGGGTTGATGGAAGAAGCTAAGCTGGGGTTTTACCTTTCATTAAAACCTACAAAGTGAAGAACCCCAGAACCCCTAGCTGTATTGTCATACTGTCCTAGGGGAGTATCTTCCAAGGAATAATCAAGCCATGAATCTTAACCATAAGAGGAGGAAAGGTCCAAGTCAGAAAATAGACAGTATGGCAGGCAAGAGAGACAGGTGCTCAAGTCCTGACCCTTCCTACTGTGTGAACTTCGCCATATCCGTATCTTCCTCTGGACCTCAGTTACTCTTTTTCAAGTGAGGAGACTGGACCAGATAAGCTCTAAGGCCTGTTTTAACTCTTCATCCTATCCAAACCTAGAGCTCATTCAAGATTTTCTTCCTACATCCATGCTCCCTCCCCATCACCCATAATAGTAAACTAGCTCCCAACATCCAAATGAAAAAACAAAAAACTCTGCAGGTCTAATGCTTTTCCTTGGAGTAGCCCCCAGTGAGCAAGCACAGCCCTTGTTCTCTCATCTCACAGACTTTATCAGACCTCAGAGTAAGAATAATGGAAGACAATGTCCTGTAGTGACCAGCTAGGGACTGTTTCTCTCCCATGGGCAGGAGTCCAGGAATCTGGGGCTTATGTTTCCTGGCACTTTGTCCCCCAAACTCAGATCAGTCTCTCTTCCCTACTCAAATATCCAATCCAGGACCTCGGAGTTCTCAGGAGCCACCAACCAAGCCAACCAGAGTCTGAACAAAGTAGACCCCCTGCTAATCTCCAAGCAATGACAGTCAATGACATCTGTGTCTATCTTGTGGGGCATTAGTTCCCTTCCTGCCAAACCCACCCCTCCCTCTACTGGATCTCATTAGGCATCTGCCACCTGTCATCACTCACTTGTCACCATGTGATCAGCATACATCCCTCACACCCTCTACAACGTTTTTCCTTCACCATAAGCCTTCTGGACCTCATTTCCCTCCCCCATCACCCCTACAAATGACCTGAGTTGCCAATGGGGCTACCTGGTTGTTGTCATTCTGGTAGCCAGTGACGAAGGAGAGTATAGGGGACGAGAACTGTCCAAACATTATACACACATGCATACATATATGAACAGAGATAGAGAAAGAAAGAGAGACAGAGAATGAGGATTATATCATCCCATTATATGGGAAATAACCTTCTATATATACATATATATATATATACATATATATCATCCTATACAAGAAACATCTTGTATATTTATATTCTTTCTTTATCTCTTTGTTCCCATATATGACTACAGTGTCTCTCCTACAGATTACAACTTCTTGCTTAATAATAATGCAAGACAAATTATATATAGGAAGCCAGAACATATTCATACAGGTAAGACTTTGGGTTCTTCTTCTTCATTCCTATATATAGAAAGTAATTTATTCTTTCTACACATTCATTGTAAGGCAAACCATTTGGCTGTATTTGGGATATGAATCTCCCTTAATCACAGTGGTCTATCCTGACCAGAAAAGGTACATAGCAAGAGATTATGGTTATATAATCAAGACTGGACATTCAGTCCTTACTTGGGCATGGAAATGATTACACACCTTGTTTATAGTTTATGATACTCATGTCTTAGACTTGGCATGATGCCAGATTTGTTCTCTGTACCTAAAACTGTCCAGGTTAGGGGACAGATCATGCTGCGGCAGTGTAGCTAGACCATGCTTGCTTGTAGATAGCAGAGTTGAGTGGAGTGACAGCAGGCAATGGCAGACAGGGGACAGGTAGTCATGGAGCACCTTGGACTAAGGGGAAAAGCAGACTAAGAATTTGGGAAACTGATAAGCAATTTTGGACTCTGCAAAAAAAATCTGGGCCAACCTCCTCATTTGAAAAAGAGTAACTGAGGTCAAGAGAAGGATAGGGATATGGCCAAGGTCTCACAATCAGAATAATACAGAAGGTTGTAGGGTCAAGTTAACACATATATTTCAACTTGCAGAGGATTATACAATAAAAGGAATTTATCTCTCCAAATCTCTGCATTCTTTTGCTCTCTGAATAAAAATCCTAGAAAGATGGAATTTGTTTGAAATATCCTCCTCTCCTCTATTAGATAAGGATTTGGCATTTATTTGTAATACATTTAGTGCAGTGGTAGGATTGATTTGACTTGCATTTTGATTTGACTTAAGTTCATGAATATTGTAATCATTCTATTCCTATTTATAGTATTAACATATTCACTCTTTTTTTAGGTTTTTGCAAGGCAAATGGAGTTAAGTGGCTTGCCCAAGGCCATACAGTTAGGTAATTATTAAGTGTCAGAGACCTGATTTGAACTCAGGTACTCCTGACTCCAGGGCCCGTGCTTTATCTACTGCGCCACCTAGCTGCCCCAACATATTCACTCTTAATTCAAATCTCAGGACCCATATTTTCTCTGTGCATTTATATATACACACACATATATACACACATATATGTATATGTGGTGGGGGAATGGTGGGGGGAAGGAAAAGGTCCCTTAAGTCCCCTAAGGACTACCTGGGGAGTATTGTCTTACTATGGACAGCAGACCTGTTTTCAGGAGAGTACATTTCAAGGCCTCTAGTCTCCTATGTTCAGGAGCCTGAGCCTCAGGTGTGGTACATCCATTCTGAAACCTCAGGATCCTTAGAAAGCCACCAGTCAAGAAAGTCTGAATCTGTGCCAGGTGGACCACATGCTGAGCAAGGATAGGAGGGGATGTCAGCGCCTACCTTGGTGAGAAAGAAGTCTCACACCACCTCATCCTCACTGGCCCTCATCAGGTATCACACTCACCTTTCTCTTTGCAGGTAGCACCCCTCCTTCACATACCCTTTTGAGTTCAATTTATCCTTCCCCACACATCTTCCCCATCCTATTTTCCCTCCCTGCAACCACCTGGTGCTCAATTTTCCTTTTTGAAAGACTTCTTGCTCATTTTCTCCCTTTCCACTCCCTCTCCTACTCCCAAAGGTCTTTTCCAGATCATTTCCCCTCTGCCACCACAGCTACAAGTGTTTCTAGAACCCTGTGGAGTTTCCTGATTGTGACCATTTTAGGAGCTGGGCAGTGTATGTATGGGGAGACTGGTATAGATTCTCAGAGACCCCCTGCTGTCCAGACTTCCCTCTGTCCCCCTCTTCAAAACGAGCAAGCATTTGTATATTTTCTCTATTCTTGTGCAAGGGGATCAATTTTTTAATGTATTATTGCTGTATCTTCCATTTGTTCTCTATATTCTTCTCTGTTACTGCATGACTATTCCAGTCATCCTATATATATAGGGTTTGTCGTTTTATAAGAACTCATATATTTCATTTGAATATTCTGTATCTTCATCTTCTGTAATATAAGACTATAGAATCTCTCTCCTATTAGGATATAAATACAAACTTATGTAAATGAATATAGAGAATATATGACAACTGATAAATATGAAACAGAATATATATGTATGCTGTATATATATATATATAATGTGTATTATAGATGTGTATATATATATGTATATAATATGTACTCAGGTTCTTTCAATCCTATGTGCAGAAAGACATTTGTTCTTTCGACAAATTCATTTATATGATTTATATCCCGTTCTCATAAATATGTGTGTATACATTCTTTACATAGATACTATGATTCATCTCTTTATTCCTAAAAGTATTACATTGCTTCTCACCATGTGAGAGAATATTTAAAAACTCCTGTCATTATACACACAGGTTATATTAGGACTTATAGAGAGAAATCGTGACAAAGAATCAGGTAGAGGAATAAAGAGTTAATGAGTTCCCATATATGAAGTATTTATATGGGAATAGAGAAAGGCTCTATGAATGTGCACTTATGCCAACATACAGTGAAAAGATGACTAATCATAAATATGAATCACAAGAATATAGTAGACATAAACTGAACAGATGGATTACTCACATGTGACTAGAGAGAGACTATGGGGTAACCCTACCCTATACTGACTCTTAAATATAGGACATGATGACTGAAACATGAAAAACAATTCATACATTCAATCCATAAGGAACACATTCATGCTCAGATATGTTGATATATAGAAAGAGCAGGTGAATATACACACAGGCAAATACATATGGAAGATTGAAATCCTCATCTGTGATGGGATAGTTAATTTTTTCATATTTCTTTTCTACAGGATTTTCCTCAGACTGTTTGTCCTTGGGCTGCCTTGTCCCTCCATGTCCAAAGTCAATGAGATATTTCTGAAGGCACTTTTGAGATCTTTTGTCTCTTCACAAGAATTACTAATTGATATAGATTAAAATCTTTGCCAAATGCTTATAAGGGGGTTCCCCACTGTGTTTGTATAAGGGGGAGCAGATAATTTTCAGTGTATCCAGGATATTTGCTTGTTCTACTTTCCATGCCATTCTCAGTTGTATCATTGCTGCCCCAGTGTGGGTGTAGAGGTGGAAGCACACATTTCTGTGTCTCTGTGATTGTGTTTCTGTACTCCCCTCCATCCAACACCTTGTCCAATCATCGCTGATATATCTATATAGGAATAGGTCAGACTGGAGTGTGATGAATGTGGAGTGCATCTTTCATATTCCTCCAGTTTGGATCTATTGAGGAAGCACTCTTAATCAGCTTGTTCTCCATTATTCCTAACCTCATTTTAACAATTTGATTCCTGTGTCAGACCTCTTCAGGGTATTTGTGGCAGGGGAGAATCTTAGTGATGCATGCCCATGAGATCAATTTCTACAGTTTGAGAGAAACCCCTCTTTCCCTGGTGGGAATAACCTCACTGACCTGCCCACGTGGGAAAGGAAAGGGCACATGAGTTCTGGTCATAAGATTATACTGCCTTCTGTTCCCACCCTTATTCCCAGAGTCCCTTTCTGTAGCCTGAGATTTGTTGATTATCTGCACCTTCCTTCTCATCAACGAAAGCCTAAATGTCACCTAGCCCACCTCCCCCAAGCAGTTCTTGAACCCAACCTGTCCAAGACTTACTTCCTTTAGCCAAGGCTTTGCCACCACTACCCCATTGGGCATCTCCAAGGCACAGCTTTTTGCTCATTAAAGTAGAAGTTCTCTGAAGCCAGGACAAAGTGATATTGTCCAAGCTCTCATCTACGAGCACCAGGAAAATGTTCAAGTAGGGCTCTGGGTGAACAGGAGCTGGGAGTCATTTTCCTTATTGCAACAATGGAAGAAACTCAAGAGAATGCATAGAATTTACTCAGGCTCATCCTGCTAAAAGTTTATCTGAGGCTGGTCCAAAGCTCAGGGTCCAGGAGAGTCTGTTTACTTTTTAACCCCACAATTCTAGCTGAAGACTCCCAAACCCCATAGCTCTATGGGGAGGCAGTCTACCATCTTCTGGAAGTACCTTACCAAGGATTTGGGGTCCATAAAGCTTAGCTGTAAGTGCAGGGAACGACAAGATGGAAGCCAGCTACACTGGCAGGCAAGAGAGACCCTGGCTCAAGATCTGGGTCCGGCTCTGCCCTTTTTAATGACTTTGTGACGCTGGTTTCGTCTTTGCCCTCCTCTGGACCTCAGTTACCTTATTTTTTCAAATGAGGTTGGACTAGAATGACCTCTGAGGTCTCTTTTACCCTCACTCCCTTTCAGAACTACAAGCTCATTCACACTCCGCCCCCCCCCCACCCCTTCCTCGACTCCCCAGTACCAGCATATCTCCCCCTCCCAAGCCCTGCTGGATAACCTCTCTATAGAACGCCCCCCCCCCCCAACCGGCCCTCCCTGCCCTCATGCTAGCACTAAAGGTTGCAACTGATCTCCGGCACAAGGGCTGCCCCCCCGCCCCCTCCTACCCCATCCCTAGGGGTCCTCAGCCAGCCACGAGCCAAGCCCAGCACAGGTGCCCCACCCTCCCATGCGGGGAGCTGACGCCCAGTGACATCAGCGCTCCCTTTGGGGAGCAGGTGTAGCCTCTCTGGACGCTGCCCCTCCCTCTGCTACCTGCCCCCCAGACATTCCCCAATTCGTTCTCTCTGCAGTCAGCATCCCCTCCCCCCAAGTCCCACATGGCTCAAGTTTTTCTTCTCCATGCACCTTCTCCACCTCGTGTTCTCCTTCTCCTGTGCTCATTTTCCATTCTCCCAAAGCACTCCTCTGCCTCATTTCCCCTCCCCAACTTCTGCTACCAAGGATTCCAGCTCCCAGCAGAGCTTCCTGACTCTAGTCATTCTGGAAGGAGAGGACCCCAAAACCCAGGGCTGACGCCCAGAGACCTGCTCTCTGTCCACAAGTCCTTCTAATCTCTAAAAACACTTGGCTTTGTATATTCTTATACATAACAGTTCAGATTTTTCCACTGAATGTATATTTCTTGTGTTTCATCCATTTTTCTTTATCTCTTCCTCTTGATGAGACTGAATGATTTTTTTGTAATGCCCCATATAATACATAGGATGATATCCTATGTAAAGGAAATTTTATATTTCTTTTATAGAAATTTTCTTCATCTATGCTTACTCATATATGACAAGTTTCTCTTACAGAATACCACATTATACTTATTTAAATGAATATAGACAAGATATGAAAACTCATATATATATAGTAAGAGTTGACTGTCTTTATGTATGTATTACTCAAGTTCTTTCTTTTCATTCCAATCTGGAGGGAGTCATTCATTCTTTCTATAAATTCATTTCTATGATTTATACATTCCATGTCCTCATAAACATTACTAATCATTCTCTCCATTACTATGTAAATAAGTATTAACATATTCACTTTCTAGTCATATCTGAGTACCTATAATTTCTCTCCTCTTATAGATAGAAACATACACAAGTAAGCTGTTATACATTCTCTCTCTATAGGTATCAACACATCCTCTCCATATTCCTCGCAGTATCTTCTGCTTCACTACCTGTAAGAAAAAATAAAGACTGCAGTCTGTGAGCTCACAGACTCTATCTGGGGTCACATAAAGCAGTACAGAGGGAGAACAAGGGCATCCTTATGTGGAGGAAGAGGAGCTGAGTGAGTCCTCACAAATGAAGTCATCATAGGGGAAATATACTCTATGCCCCAAGGGGGGGCACCTTGACTACTCTTCTCTGCTTGGCTCCTGGAAGAAGATAATCTGCACCTTCCTTCTCATCATCTCTATATGCCAACATACAGAGAATATATGAATAAACATATATATTAGACACAAGTCTATATAGGCAGTGAATTCTCAATTATTCACATATATGTGAATATTGAAACTGGGGGATTCCATGTATATATTGATACAGGAGAGAGGATACATAAGGATTGACACAGTCATTGATGTAGGAATTTTGGTGTAAGTATGGCACCATGTGTTTCTGTTTATCTGTGTTTCTGCCCTGTTCCCACCCCACTTCCTGTTCATTGCTAACATGCAGGAATGGGTTAGACTGGAGTGTGTTTTCATGGAGGTCACAACTTTTTATCTTGTGTCTTCCTTTAGCTTTCTATTAACTACATCATTTTCTCCAATAACTTTGGGCCTGTTGAGGAAATGCTTCTAGCTCTATCTCTTGGCAAAGTTGCTCTCCTATATCTCTGGGTTCATTTTGACAAAACATTGGACTTGGCTCCTGCTTGTGGCCTCTACAGACTTTTCTGCAGCAAGAAGAAATTGAGTGATCAATGACTATGAGTATGATTATAGGTTGGGGAGAAGCCTTCTTTGCCACGTGGGCAGAGCCCAACTGAGCTGCCCAGGGTGGGAAAGGAATGGGGGGATAAGTTCTGTTCGTGGGATTATTCTGGTCTCCTTTCCCACCCTGATTCCCAGAGTCCCCTTCTGCAGCCTCTGTTTGATTGATAATCTACACCTTCTTCCCAATCAGTGAAAGTTCAGCTGCCACTTTCCCCAGGGAGTTCTCAAACCCTGACTCTCCAGGGCTTGGCTCCTGTGATCTAGTCTTTAGTATTGCTTTCCTATTTGGCAAGTCCATGGTACAACTTAAACTAGAACTTCTTTGAGAGCAGGACACAGGGAGTTTGCCTAGTCTAACACCTCCAAACCCCAGGAAAATGTTCAAGGAGGGTTCTGAATGAAGTAGATGGTGGTCATTCCCCTCATTTAACAAGTGGACAAAACATTCAAGGAAGGCAAGGCATTTGTTTTTGCTCACCCAACTCACTATGTATCCAAGTCTGTCCCAAAGTTGGTGGATTTGTCCTTCCCTTAACTACACAGTCCAAACTGAAGATTGTCAGAACACTCAGCTCTATGTGAAATCTATCCATCAGTTCTGGAAGAATCTTCCTATCTATCCCTTTTCTTCAGTGAAGAGGTTGGACCAGATGAGCTCTGAGGTTTCATTTAACTCCCTATCCTCCCTAAACCTATAATTCCATTCAGATTCTTCTCCCACAGCCATACATCTCCCCCAACTTAGTAAACTAGCTTCCAACAACCAGATGAGAAAATCCTGCTAGTCTAGTCCTTTGCTTTGGGGCAGTTCCTTGTCAGCAAGCTCTGACCTTGTAAACGAACTCAGTCCCCAGGGATGAAAGGACAAGGTCCCTTAGTGACCAGTTGGGTACCATTTTCCTACAAGGAAGAGTAGTCCTGGGGCTTCTTGGCCACTTATCCCCCATGCTCCATCCCCTGGGTCTCCAAAGGTCCTTGGTCTCTCTTCTCTCAAATAGTCACTCCTGGGGCTTGTAGTCTTCTGGGGGCCAACACTGTCTGCAGCCCAAGCAGGTCCTTTTGCACAACTGAAAATTCCCACCTCTTTCTGAGGATAATCTGTACCTTCCTTTTCATCAATAAAAGACCAACTACCATCCTACCCACCTCCACCAAGCAGTTCATCCCTGACTCTCCTGGCCTTGTTTCCTTTAGCCATGGCTTTACCACCACTTCCATGCTGGGCATGTCCAAGGCACAGTTATTCCCTTGCTAAACTGGGAGCTCTGTGAGGGCAGAAGAAAAGGATATTGCCCAAGTTATCATCTTCAAGGTGAACAGGAGGAAAATGTTCAAGTAGGGTTCTGAGTGAATAATAGCTGGGGTCATTCATCTTATTACAGAAATGGACAAAACTCATTCAGAGAAAGCCTAGCATTTTCTCAGTCTTTCTCTGCTTAATGTGTATCTTAAGATGATCCAAAGTTGTTAGGACATGCGGGGGATGAGGTGGGGCAGAGTTTTCATTTGCCCTTTACTAAGCTCCACAGTACTAACTAAAGACCCTCAACCCCCTACAATTGTATGGGGATCCTGCTCCCTGGTAGTATCTTCCAAGGAATAATCAAGTTATGGAGCTTAGTTGTCACAGAGGATTCAAAACAAGCTATTCAGCCTGGCAGCCAAGAGAGACCCAGGCACAAGACCTGTCCCTTACTGGCTATGTGACCTTGGCCATATCTTCAGCCTCCTCTGGACCTGTTACCCTTTTTCTAAATGAGGAATTTGGACCAGATGAACTCTAAGGTTTTTTTAAATCCTTCATCCTATCCATGCTTAGATAAATGTATATAGTACCAAATACACATGGAAGATTGGAATGCTCATCCATGGGGGGATATTGTTAAATCTGCCATCCTCCTCTTCTATAGGATTTTCCTCAGGCTCTTTGGCCTTGGGCTACCCTGTCAATCTATGTCCAAAGTCAAGGAGATATTTCTGAAAGCACTTTTGAGATCCTCTTTTGTCTCCTACCTTGATTACTAATTGATATGAATTAAAACATTATCAGATGATTTTAAGGGGAAGTGCCCCAGTATGTTTGTGTAAGGGGGCAGCAGATGATTTTTCAATACTGAGGATATTTGCTTTTTCTAACTTCCATATTTTCTATTTGATCATTGCTGTCCCAGTATGTGTGTAAGGGTGAAACACACATTTCTGTGTATCTCTGTATGTATATTTCTTTGCTATACCAGTCATGCCAACTAGAGTCTGGAAAAAGTAGACCCTCTGCTGACAGCCACGCACTGATGGGTGATATCAGTATCTATCTTGGTGGGGCAGGAGTCCCATTCTTGTCAATCCTGCCGCTCTTTTCACAGCCCACATCAAGCATCCCACTTACCTGTCTCCATGTGTCAGCATCCCTCTCCCTCATACCCTTTCCAGCTCCTTTTTTTTGTTTCACCATGAGCCTTCTGGACTTCATTTCACGCTGCTCTATCATTGACAGAAGTGACTGAAGCTGCCAATGGTGTTATCTTGCTCTTGTCATTCTGAGATCCAGAGAAGGAAGGAGAGGATAGGGGATCAGAAGTGATGCCAATGACCCTCTATTGTCTGTCCAGATAGCATACACATAGGCAAAAAGATACATACACACATATAAACACAGAGACAGACACAAAGAGAGAGACAGAGAAAAAGGTCACCTCATTCTATATTCAGGAAATAGTCCTTAAATTATTTTATCCTATATATGAACAATCATATACATATATATGTACATATATAAAGAGAGAAAGAGAGAGGAATAGAGAGCAAATGAATACTGATAAATAAAGCAGTCACATAGGAATACAGAAGGCTCCTTATGCTAAGATATAGAGAACATATGAACAATTGTGTATATATATATATGACTCACAAATAACAATATATTTATGTACATTGAGTACATGGTTGTTCACACACACACACACACACACACACATATATATATATATATGGGGGAATATATGCATATGGGGAATATATAAATATTGATAAAAAGAAATGACATGTGACTCCCAAAATATGAATAATAAGGGAGTATAGGAGACTATTTATACATTGAACCAAGAAGAAGAACACATTAAGCCTTAGATCTAAGGACAGAGAGAATGGGTGAGGATCAATACAGGTCAAAATATAATTGGGAAGGGGTGGCTAGGTGGCGCCGTGGATAGAGCACCGGCCCTGGAGTCAGGAGTACCTGAGTTCAAATCCAGCCTCAGACACTTTCCTGGGCAAGTCACCAGACCCCACTGCCTTGCAAAAACAAAAACAAAATTATATAATTGGAAGACTTAAATTCTCATTTATGGGGAAATATATTTATATTTTCCTGTCTCGGTTTCCATGAGATTTTCCTCAGGAGCTGAGGTTCTCAGCCAGGACTGCCCTGTCTCTACAACTCAGAGGTCATACAATTATTTCCAGGGGCACTTCTGAGACCCACTTTTGTGTCATCATTATTACAACGTGATAGTGATTAAAATTCTTTCTCAGCTGTTTGTAAAGAGTATCACAATTGTGTGTGTGTGTGAGGGTGGGAGGCTGGGAGCCTGTGACCGTTCTAACGTATATTCCATATGTTGTTTGAACACTGATTTGACAGTTTGTGTGTCTGCATGTAAATGTGGGATGCTGTTTGTGTGTGTGTGCTAATGTCCATTCAAGACCCTAGGCAATCATAGATCAGATTGGACTGTGTTTATTGGAGATCAAATCATTCCATTCTCTGACTTCTATTACATTAATTTTACCTCCAGCACAGCCTCCTGGGGAACTTGCTCTCAAGTATTTCTGGCCTCGTTTTCACAGACATTTCTACATGGCTCCTGCTTCTGGCCTTCTCTAGCTTTTCCCAGCAGTGAGACAATCTTAGTCTTAGATGCCCATGAAGCAGATCTCTGCAAAGTGGAGGAGAAGCTCTCCATTTCTGCTGGGCAGAACCATACAGACCTGCCAAGGATGTGCATGGAAAGGGTACATGAGCTCCAGTCAGAGTTATTTGGTTCTAATTTCCCACCATGATTCCCAGAACACCCTTCTGCAGTCCACTAAGGACCATTCAGGTAGTTGAAAATTGTAGAGAATCTTCACTTTCTTTCCAATCTATGAAAACCCAACTGTCACCCAGCCCACAACACTAAGGATTTCTTGACCCCTGCCACTCAAGGACTTATGTCCATTGGAAAAAGCTTCACCATCACTTCCCACATTGGGCATATCAACAGCACACCTTTTCCTTCACAGAATGGGAGTTCTCTGAGGATATGAAACTGGGACCTTGTCGGGCTAAACCTCCAACCCCCAGGAAAATATTCAAGGAGAATTCTGCCTGAAGGAGGTGAAGGTCATTCCCATTATTTCACAAAGGGAAGAAACCCAATCAGCAAATATATACAATTTGCTCATTCTCCCTCAGGTGGATCCAAAGTTGCTCTGGGTGTGGTAGAGCAGAGAATGTCAGTTTACCCCATGGTACTAAATGAAGACTCCCAGAATCTCTAGCTACAGAGACATCCTGAATGTCTTCCAAGGAATCATCAACCCATTAAGCTTAGCTATCAGAGGAGGAAAGGTCTAAGATGAAAGCCAGATAGTCTGGCAGGCAAGAGAGAGAGCAGGGCTCAAGGTCTGAATCTGCTCCTTTCTCTTTGTGTGACCTTGGCCACGTCCTATCCTTCCTCATGAATTTGTTTCTCAAATGAGGATGGACCAGATGATCTCTCAGACCTCCTATATCTGTCCATTCTATTTTAACCTAATAGCTCTTTCAGATTCTACTCTCACATCTGGACACCCTCCCCAAACTCCAAATTAGCAAGTTAACTTCCAACCAGAACACAAAACCCTTCTAGTCTAATGCTGTTCTTTGGGACAGTCCTCAGTCAGGAAGCTCTCTGCCCTAGTTCTAATTCTCTGTTTTGCAGGAACTATCAGACCACAGAGACTAAGGGGGATAGCTATCAGGACCATTTCACTTCCCAAAGCAGGCATCCTGGGATCTTAGACTTCTATTTCCAGGACCAATGTCCTCTATAACTCAAGCCCCTGGGCCTCCAGAATCCTTTGGGTTAGCCATTTGGACTCTCTCTCCTCTCAGATATCCACTCCTGGTCCTCAGAGTCCTCATAGAACCAACAGAAAAGCTAACCAGAGTCTGGAAAAAGTGGAACCCTGGATGTACACTGATGACATCAGTATCTACCTTGGAGGGGCAGAAATCCCTTCCTGCCAATCTGGCCCCTTTCTCCACTGGACTTTATCAGACATTCCACCTCATCTGTCCCCATGACATTAGCAGTCCTACCCCTCCCCTCCCCCCATACTCTCCTTGGCTCAATTCCTGCTCCCCCAAACTTTCTCCAGCTCCTTTTCCCCTCCCCCATTCCTGCTTGAAGTGACTGGAGCCACTGGGGTTATCTGGGTATTGTCATTCCTGATCCAGTAAAGGGATGAGAGCATCATGCCCAGCAATCTAGTGCTGTCTGTACAGATTGCATAACATACACAGACACAAGTAGATATATAAATTTATATGGAGAGAGAGGATTATATTGTTTTGTATACAGGAAATAACCCTAAATTAACTGATCCTATATAA
The DNA here is from genome assembly GCF_037893015.1 of Macrotis lagotis. Classification (NCBI taxonomy): domain Eukaryota; kingdom Metazoa; phylum Chordata; class Mammalia; order Peramelemorphia; family Peramelidae; genus Macrotis; species Macrotis lagotis. Next base: position 82,970,170 of record NC_133666.1, read on the forward strand.
GAAAAATATTCTGTATTTCATTTTTACATATTCTATACACTCATCTATATGTAATCATATATGTGACTACCAAAAATCTCTCTGATAGAGATTACAATTCCCTGCATAATGTATATAAGTATTGATAATATGAGAAAACATATATATGATGACAGAGAATATGTTTATAAATACTCAGGTTCTTTTCATTCTTATGTATAGAAAATAATTTATTCTTTCTATAAATTTATTAGATAACATACTTTATCTCCTCAATATTAATTAACATTAGTGATTATTCCCCCTATTCCTACCAATAAAAGTGCTCACATATTCAATCTCCATACTGTGAGTCCCATAAATTTCTCTAGAAATTATTTTATATCTACCTATATATGAAAATTCTCTCTTTCTATTCACATATATTAGATCTCCTAAATGATCTATTTCTAAAAGTATCCACTACTTCTCTCCTGGTCAGGAAAGATAAAAAGATTTCTGTCAACTCACAGATCAGTGTAACCTGCCCCCCCATTTCACAGGCATAGTTATACCTCAGAGCTGGGGTGTGTTGGGGGCTGGGGGGGGGAGAGGACAAGGTCCCCTAAGGACTACTTGGGGACTTTTTCCTGTGGCTAGGAGACGTGTGCTCAGGGGCCTACATTTTCAGACCATTTACCTCCCATACTCTGGAGTCTGAGCCTCAGGTGGGCTTTGAGCTGGGTCCTGGCCATCTCTTGATTCTTAGATATCAACTCTGAAGTCTTGGGGTCCTTAGCAAGCCACAAGCCAAGAGGAACTAAGTTTAGGACATGTGGGTCACATGCTGGGGGCAGATGGTCAGTGGTGAGGCAAAATTATCCCTCCCACCTGCCACTCTTCCTTCATTGGTCCTTATCAGGCATACTACTCCCCTTTCTCTCTGCAAGGGACATCCCATCTTCACAGGCCTTTTGGGACTCATTTGTTTCCTTCCCCACACATGTTCCTCATCCAATTTGTCCTCCCTTGCATCCACCAGGTGCTCATTGTCCCTTCTTGGAAAGACCTTCTCTTGCTCATGCTCATTTTGCCCTCCACCACACCCTTTCCTGCTCATTTTCCCTTTTCCCAAAGACCTTTTCTGCTTCATTGCCCTACCACCACTGCTGTAACATGGCTCAAGAACCCAGTGGGGTTTCCTGATTGTGGCCATTCTGGGAAGGGGCAGGGTGGGAGAGGTCCAAGGGCCCAAAACTGGTGCCCAGAGATTTCCTGCTGTCTGTTCAGACCTCCCTGTTGTCCCTCTCATCAAAGCCACTGAGCTTTCCCTTATTTTGTATATTCTTGTCAAGGGCTCAATTTTTTTTCAGGTCATTCATTGTCTCTGAATCTTGTATTTTTTCTCTCTATTTTTCTCTGAGTACTGCATGACTCTCCTAATAAGCCAATGGATATAGTGTTTTTTACTGATGTATACCATTATAAGAACTCATAGTTCTTTTTTATCTTCTCTATCTTCAGCTATGCATAGTCATATGTAAAAAAAGGATTTCGTTTTCACATGATATAGCTATGTAGTTGTATAATTATTATAGAAAGAAGATGACAACTCTATAGATATGAAAACAGAAATTATCTACATGTTTATATATTATGTGTACTGATTCTTTCACTTCATTCCTATATGCAAGAAGACATTTGTTCTTTCTACAGATTCATATATATGATGTATAACTCCCATCTTCTCATAAACATTAAGAATCACTCCTTAATCCTACATATAAGTATATTTATATTTACCCTACTCATATCTATTAGTCCCTATATATATACATACAAATACATATCTTTCACAGTATGTGTGTATGTATGCATTTTCTATATACACTGATAAGAGTTTTACTATTCCTCCCTATGTTCTTAAAAGAATTACACTGTTTTTCTCACTGTGAGAGAATATATATGTATATATATGTGTTTATGTACATATATATATACATATATATATATATATCTGGTCTTAATGAACACAGAATATATCAAGATTCATAAGGAGGAATATAGACAGAAAATTAAGGTATCTGTCTATTGAGGAATAAGGAGTGAATGAGGCCCCATATATTAAATCTTCATATAGAAATATAGAAAGGCTCCATCCATGTTGACTTCTGTCAACACACAGAGAGAATAAAAATAACTAATCATAGATATGAGTCACAGGAAACAACAATACAATGAATACATGATTACACGTGTGTGTGTGTGTGTGTGTGTGTGTATGTGTGTGTGTGTGAGCAACTAGAGAGAGAATACGGAGAACCCACATATATTGACTCATCGAAGACTTAGGATGACAGAAACAAGAAAAACAAGGGACTAGGAGAGTGAATTCCTACACTCACTTCATAAGGAGACATGTTTAGATTATATGAATATAAAGAAAGAGGAAGCAAGTATTTACACAGGTCCAAATACATAAGGAAGATAGGAATTCTCATCTTCAGGGGGATACTGTTAGATCTTCCATCATCCCTTTTCCATAGGATTTTCCTTAGAAGGTAAAGATCTCAGGTTGTTTGCTGCCCTGCCCCTCCATGTCCAAAGATGAGGAGATATATCTGAAGGCATTTTTAAGATCGTCTTTTGTTTCCTCACTATGATTATTTATTGATATGAATTAAAAATCAGCTGATTGTAAGGGGTAGAGGGCTTCCCAGTGTGTTTCTGTCAGGGAGGGAGCAAATGGTTTTCAGTGTATCTGGGTTACTTGCTTATCCTAACTTCCATGCCATCCCCAGTTGAATCACTGCTGCCCCAGTATGTGTGTGAAAGGGTGGGAGCAAACTTTTCTATGTCTCTGTACTTGTGTGTTTCTGTCCTATCTTCCATTGCAAGGAGTCACCAGGAAGCCAACAATAGTCAGGAAAAAGTGGACTTCATGAATGTACCACCCAGTGATGGCAGACGATCTCAGTTTCTACCTTGGTGGGGGAAGGAGTCCCCTATCTGCCAACACCGCCTCTATGCACTGGCCCACATCAGACATCCCACTCACCTGTCACCATCTGATCACCAGCCCTTTCCCCTATACCCTATCCAGTTCATATTTTCCTTCACCAGGAGTCTTCTGGGCCTCATTTTACCTCGTCTCACTGCTTGTAAAAGTGACTGGAACTGCCATTGTTATTACTTTGCTGTTGTCATTCTGGCAGCCGGTAAAGGAAGTAGTGAATTGTGGAGCACAAGTAAGGCCACTGACCCTCTGCTGTCTGTCCAGACAACATAGACACAAAATCACACACAGACATACATGTATGGACAGAGAGAAAGAAGAAAGCAATAAAAACAATATTATTCTACATAATTGAAACAACCTGAATTATATCATCCTCTATATGAAAAATGTTGTATATATTTATATATTCTTTATCTTCATGTATATTTACTTATATAAACTATAGCCTATGTTGTCCAGACATGATAACTTCCAGATCAATGTATATAAATGTATGGAAAAATATAAGAAAACTCATAGATAGATAGATATCTGTATATGAAGACAGAGAACATATTCATATGAGTAAGTTTTCAGGTTCTTTTTTACCCTATATCCAGAAAGTAATTTACTCTTTCTATAAATTCTCTACCATACATGCACTTTATCTCTTCATGAATATTACTAACCATTCTCCCTATTCCTACTCATAGGAATATTCACATATTTACTCTCAATTCATATGGTAGGACCCACTTTTTCTCTATGCATTCATTTATAGCTAGGCCCCCACCCACTCTCTCTAAATATATTTGCACATACACATGTACAAACATATAAAGTCTTTCTCTTCACCTATATTGGGTCTCTTAAGTACTAGATATTTCTAAAATTATTCCACTGTTCTCTACTGGTGACTTAAGTGAGGGAAGTTTCTGTCAACGCAGAGAGCAGTGCGTTCCTCCCCCAATCTACCAGGCACTCTTATAACTCAAGAGGCTGGGTCTGGGGGTCAGAGGGGGAAGGACAAGGTCCCCTGAGTCCCTGAAGTCCTATTTTAGGACAATTTCCTACCTTGGGCAGCGTGTTTGCAGCAGGGGACCATCTTAGTGATAGATGCCCATGATGCCAACCTCTGCAGCTGGGGAAACCCATCCTAAAATCCCAATCATACTCTAACCTCACCAACAGCAAACCCTCCCGCCACTCCCCAGATCCAAAAGATTCCCCTCGCCCAATCTCTGCTGGGATAACCCCTGCACTTGAATGCTTTCCCTTGTGCCCCCCACCGGCCCATCCTGCCCTCATTCTAACAGTGAAGCTTGGGACTGGCCTCCTGAAGTAGGGCCCCCAATCATAGGCCATGCCAGATCTCTGGTTTCAGGGGGTGAAAGACAACGGTTCAGGAGGGACCCCTGGGGATTGTTTCCTTCTGTCTCCCATGCTCTGGAGGTTCAGCCTCAGGGGGGATATGTGGGGGCCTGAAATCTTTGGGGTCTCATATTCCCCTCCCAGCCCTAGGGGGCCTCAGCGAGCCACGAGCCAAGCACAGCTGAGTGGGCAAGGTGCCCCCTCCCCCAACAGAGAACCAACAGTCTACGAAGTCAGTGCTCCTCTTGGGGATGCTGCCCCTCCCTCCTCTGCCCCCATCCCCCTCTTCGGTCTCCCTGCAGTCAGCATCCCTGCCGCAAGAGACCCCTTAGGTTCAGTCCCGATTTCTCCACCTCATGTTCTACCCCCCCATTTTCCCCTCCCCCACTCCTCCTGCTCATTTTCCCTTCCTCCACTCCTCCTCCTTATTTCCCCTCTCCCAAGGGCCTTCTCTGCCTCATCTTCCCTCCCACAGGTACCAGCGGTTCCAGCTCCCAGAGGGGTTCCCTGACTGTGGCCATCCTGGGAGGGGGGCAGGGTGGGAGAGGACCCCGGACCGGGACTGTGGTCCATTGACCCACTGACAGCTGTCCAAAAGGCTTCTGTCCCCTTTTTCAAAAACACAGGGTATGGTATATTCTTCAAAAGAGTTCAGTATTCTACTGTATATGCATTTCTTCTATTTAATCCAATTTCCCTCCCAATTCTGATTTATAAGTCTGCATGACTTTATAATGATCTCTATATAGAATTCCACATATATGTATATAAAATTATATTCTATAAACAGGGAGATATATAGTTTATAGGAATTCTCATCATCCATGCATATTCATACATGAGACTACAGAGGTATTCCTACAGAATACAACTTCATACTAATGTAAACAAATATAGAGAAGTTATGAGAACTCTTACAGGTTAAGACAGAGAAGATATCTGTCTGTACATTCTCAGGTTGTTTTCATTTCAATGTACTAGAAGTCATTAATTCATTCTATAAATTTATATGATTTCTACATTCTATCTCCTCATAAACATTAGTAATCATTCTTTAGTTACTATATAAATGATTACCATAATGACTTTTCCTTTCTATGACTGTCTAAATATTTTCTAAACTTAGATTATTATATGTTATAAATGAAAGAAAAACTTGCTAGAGAGAGAGAAAATTGTAGATTTTATTCACAAATCCTGCAGGATATGGGTACCTCACCTGGCATGAGGCACAAGGTAGGGTTATTATAGCAGGTAATTTATAGTCCTTAGAAACTCTTTCCCCTCCCTCTTGGATTTTCATAGGCTCTCAGACTTTGAGTTACAAGCTTAGAGGTTCACCATGCCATGACATGTTCCTAATATGATTCCCCCCCACATCATACCACACATAATATGTTGATGAACCTCAATCTTCACATGGGGAGTATGGGATGATATTCAGTTACCTAATTGAGCAAACTCAGTTGCATTATGTCAAGATCTCTAGGTCACTCTTGCCAGGCTGAGGACTAGTTTTGCCACCACTTCAACATTGGACATGTCCAAGGCCCAGCTATTCCCTCACTGACCTGGGAGATCTCTGAGTGCAGGGAAAAGGGACATTAACCAAGGTATCACCTTCAAAACCCATGAAAATGTTCACATGGGGCTCTGAGTGAACAGGAGTTGGGGGTCATTCCCCTTATTACAAAAAGGAAAGAAACTCATTCAGAGAAAGCATAGCATTCTGCTCAGCCTCAACCTGCTAACAGTTTATCTCTGGGGGGATACAAAAGTGGTGGGATGGGGTGGGATTCCATTCACAATTTTTACTTAATCACACAAACAGAACTGAAGACTCTCAGTTTTTCAGTTCTATTAGAGAACAGCTCACCAGTTTCTGAAGAATGCCTTCGCAAGGATCATGAAGCTTGGTCGACAGAGGAAGGAGAGGCCAAAGTGGAAGTCATCTAGTCTAGTAGGAAAAAGAAACCATAGTGTGCAAGCTCTGGGTGTACCCATTTCTGGTTGTGTGACCTTGGTCATATCCCTGCCCTTCTCTAGGCCCCAGAACCTATTTTTTCAAATGAAGAGTTTGAGGCAAATGACTCTGAGGTCTCTTTTACCTTCAATTCTTTGCAGACATAAAAGTTCATTCAGAATCTATCCCCCCCAAATTACCCCCTCTCCAGGACCAAAATATCCTATCTCTCCCAACCCCTGTTGAGATAACCTGCTAGACTAATGGTTTCCCTTGGGCAGCCCCAGTGAGCAAGCTCTGCTCTTGTTCTGTCCATCTTACACTTACTCAGATCTCACAGCACAGAGGGGTGCACAGAAAAGAGCCTATATTGACTAACTGGAGTCTGTTTCCCTACCATGGGCAGGAGTGGTGTATATTTCCTGTCCCTTGTCCCCCAAGCTCAGTCCCTGGGTCTCCAGAGGTATTTTGGCTGTACCTTTGGTCTCTCTCTCCTTTCACATATTCCCTCTACCTTGGTGGGACAGGAGCCCCCAGGCTGCCAACCCCACCACTCTCTCCACTGACCTCATCAGGATTCCCTCTCATCTTTCACCATGTGATCACTGCCCCTCTCCCTCAACCCTCTCCTGTATGTTTTTTCCTTAACCACAAGCTTTCTGGACCTCATTTTCCCCTCCCTACCACCTTTGCAAATGACTGGAATTGTCAGTGGTGTTACCTGGTTGTTATCATTAGGAGAGCCAGTGAAGGAAGGATAGGACAGGGGACCAGAACTGATGCCAGTGACCCTCTACTGTCTGTCCAGACTTCACACCACACACCACACACACACACACACACACACCCCACACACATTTATGAAGAGACAGAGAGGATTATATCATCCTATATATTGGAAATAACCCTGAATTGTATTATCCTATTTATGAAAAATCTTGATTATTTAGATTTTTTATCTTCATCTGTATGACTACTGTGTCTTTAATGTAGATTTTAATTTCCTGCTTAATGTATAAATATATAGATTACATAACAGAACTCATAGATATATAAAATCAGAATACATTTAAATAGATGAGCACTTGAGTTTTTCTCTTCATACTCATGTAAAGAATGCAATTTATTCTTTCTATAAATTCATTTGGAGACTTGTACATTTTATCTCCTGATGAATAATAGTAATCATTTTCCCTATTGTTATTGGAGTATTCACATATTTCCTCTCAATTCATATCTTAGGACCTACATTTTTTCTTATACTGTTATATGTCTATAAATACATTTACATATATGTATGTGTGTGTAAACCATCTATATGCCCTATATTAGTTCTCCAAAATGCTATCTCTGTTTCTAAAAGAATTCCACTGCTTCTCTTTCCATGAGAGAACACAGGGAGTCTCCTGTCTGTATATGCAGAGATTATATCCATCATCATGCATAGGAAAATTGACCTATAAGAATGTGGATTGAATTAGTATTCACAAATGAACTACTCTCAAAGGTCTATACAAAGTCTTTGTAAGTGTTTATATATGGCAATATACAGTGAAAATATATGAATGTGTATATATCTATATATATCTATATCTATATATCTATATATATCTATATATATCTATATATATAGGTGAATCACAGGAAACATTTTCTGTATATACATGGATTACAAGATAGTTCACAAAAACATATATGCAACTATCTCTAGACTATATGGGTGAACCTCATTTATAGAAATTCATTTATAGATTGATTCATTTATAGAAAGGATATATGAGGACTGAAATATAAAAAGAAAGGGAAGCTGAAAGAATATTTGTACCTAAAACAAACATATCAGCACTTAAATGTATGTGTGCAGTGAGTGAAAATGTACATGGAAACTAGGAATTCTCACCTACGAGGAATTATCTCCAAATAATCTACCATTTCTTTCCATGAGATTTTCCTTAGGAGTGGAGCTTCGCCGTCTCTCTTGCCTCAGTCTGCTGCATTTCTCCAATTCCCGAGTCATACAGATGTTTCTGAACATGATCTTTGGAGCCTGTTAAGTGAAATCTACATATGATCTGTAAGGAATTGGATCAGAGACCTGAAAGTTCTTAAAAGAGTTTCATTTTTAGCTTTTTTTGTATCCGTGTCTATATGTGTATGTGTGTGTTTGTGTATGTGTGTGCATGTATGTATGCTTGGGATTGTATGTTTGTGTGAGTGTCTTAACTTCTCTTTTATCTGGCCTCCTCTGACTGCAGTAAGAGACAATATTTTGATAGATGTCATTGTGCCAGATCTGTGCAGGTTGGAGGAGAAGCCCTTTTCCTCTGGTGGACAGAACCTCTCTGAACTGCCCAGGATGGGAAAGGAAAAGACACATGAGCTCTGATCAAGGGGTGATTTGGTTCTCATCATAATTCCCAGAACACCCTCTGTAGCCCAAGAAGGACCATTCAGAAAGTTGAAAATTCTCTCCTCTGTTCTGTGGAGAATCTTCAGTTTCCTTCCAATCTGTGAAATCCCAATAGTCCCCCAGTCCACCAATACTAAGTGGTTCTTGACCTTGCCTCTCCAGGGCTTCCATCCTTTGGACAAGGCTTTGCCATCACTACCACAATGGGCATAAGCCTAACACACATTTTTACTCCCTAGACTGTGAGTTCTCTGAGGGCATGATAGGGGGACTTTGATAGGCTAACACCTCCAACCTCCAGGAAAATATTCCAGGAGAACTCTGATGGAAGGAGATGACCTCAGAGAAGCTTTAATTTGCATTTCTCTAATAAGTAATGATTTAGAGCAATTTTTCATGTGACTATGGATTGCTTTGATCTCCTTACCTGTAAATTGCCTTCACATATCCTTTGACCATTTGTCAAATAAAAGAAATCTAATCAGCAAAGGCATGGATCATTCTCCAGTCTGAACCAAAGGAGTTCTGGGTGGGGGTGGGGCAGAGTGTCAATTTACTCCATGGTATTAACTGAAGACCCCAAGAATCTCTAGCTATTTAGGAATCTTGAGTGTGTTCCAAGGAATCATCAACCCATGAAACCTAGCTATCAGAGGAAGAAAGGTCCAAAATGGAAGCCAGACAGCCTAGCAGGCAAGAGAGACCAGGTCTCAAGGTCTATAACTTCCCCTTTATCTTCCTGTGACTTTGGTCATGTCCTTTCCTTCCTCATGAACTTTGGCTCAAATAAGGAGTTTGAGTCTGATGAGCTCTGAGGTCTCCTTTATTCCTCCACCCTATTCTAACCTAGAAGCCTTTTTTTTTAAATTTTTGCAAGGCAAATGGAATTAAGTGGCTTGCCCAAGTCTACACAGCTAGGTAAATTATTAAGTGTCTGAGGCCGGATTTGAACTCAGATACTCCTGACTCCAGGGCCTGTTCTCTATCCATTGCTCCACCTAGCTGCCTCTAGAAGCCTTTTCAGACTCTGCTCTCATATCCATACACCCTCCCTGATCCCCAAATTAGCAAGCTTGCTTCCAAGCACCAGATGAGAAAACCCTTCTACTCTAAAGCTCTTCTTTGGGGCAGGCCCCAGTCAGCTCTCTCTGACCTTGTTTTAATTCTCTATCTGGCAGGAACTATCAGACCTCAGAGCCTTGGTCGGGGTGGAAGGTCAAGGTCTCAGAGTGGCCACATCAGGACCATTTCACTACCATGGGCAGGAGTCCTGGGATTTTGAACTTATATTTCCAGGACCTATGTCCCCCTCAGGCTCCTGGGTCTCCAGTCTTGTGAGCTGATCATTTGGTCTCTCTCTCTCCTCTCCAATATCTACAACTTTTCCTAGGGGTCCTCACAGAAGTTACAGGAAAGCTAACCCGAGTCTGAACAAAGTGAACCCTGACTGAACACAGATGGCTGATGGCATCAGTGCCTACCTTGGTGGGGCAGGAGTGCCCTTCCTGGCTATCCTGTCCTTTCTCCACGGCTCCTAATCAGACATCCCCACTTACCTGTCTCCATGTCATCAACAATCTTCTCTCTCTCTCCCCTCCCCTGCATTCTCCTAGGCTCAATTTCTGCTCCTCCAATCTCTCTCCTGCTCAGTTGCCCCTCTCCCACTGCTGCGAGAAGTGACTGGAGCTGCCACCAGGGTTACCTGGGTGTGGTCATTCCTGGATCCAATGAAAGAATGAGAGCATGGTGTCCAGCAATCCTGTGCTATCTGTCCAGATTGAATATATGCACACAAACACTCAGACACAAATAGACATATAAATATACACGGATGTAAATTCTCTCTTTCTATTCACATATATTAGATCTCCTAAATGCTCTATTTCTAAAAGAATCCACTATTTCTCTTCCTGTCAGAGAACACAGAAAGTTTTCTATCAACTCACAGAGTAGTGTAACCTGCCCCCCATTTCACAGGCACAGTTACACCTCAGAGACTGGGTGTGTGAGGATTTGGGGGGAAGAGGACAAGGTCCCCTCAGGACTACTTGGGAACTATTTCCTGTGGATAGCAGATGTGTGTTCAGGGGTCTACATTTCCAGGCTACTTTTCTCCCATGATCAGGAGCCTGGGCCTCAGGTGCACTTTGAGATGAGCCCTGGCCCTCTCTTGCTTCTTAGACTTAATTCACTCTGAGGCCTTGGGGTCCTTAAAGAGGCACAAGCCAAGAAGAACTAAGTCTGGGCCACTTGGGCCACAGGCTGAGGGCAGATGGTCAGGGATATTAGTGCCCACCCTGTGAAGACAGTAGTCCCCCTCTCACCTGAAACTGTCCCTCCACTGGCCCTTATCAGGAATCCCTTCTCTCTGTAGGCAGCATTCTTCCTCCATAAACTCCTTGAGACTCATTTCTTCCTTCCTCATCCCATTTGCCCTCCTCTGCATCCACTCTGTTGTGTGCCTCCCCGGCTAACTTTGCTGTTATTCATAACTAATACTAATCTCAGATGAATGTAGAAGATGCAAGAAACAAAGATTGACAAGTTCTTTAACTAAATGCCAGAGCTTAAATGTCCTTTTAGTGCCTGGTTTACCCCCAAATCATGTAGTGTTCTCCAATTAGCAAATCAAACAAATGCTTCCCAGCTAAGTGGACATCAAAAGGTAAAGTTTATTTCCTCAGGCTAGTACTTCTCACACAATGGTGCTATCACCAGTTTAGGGTTAAACACAATGCTCCAGGAGGTGCCAAACTAGAGGAACAGATAAGAAGAACCAGAGAGCCAACCCAGAAAATTAGGCCAAGGCTGAACCCGGGTAAGAGGGCCCTTAGGTCAATCCCAGGCATGCAATGACCCCTCTGTGACCCTCAACAGTCTCTTACACACCTGAAGCTCTTCGTGCCTTCTTAGAAAGACCTTCTCTTTCTCATGCTCATGTTTCCCTCCCCTATCCCTATCCTGCTCATTTTCCCTTCTTCCAAAGACCTTCTCTGCTTCATTGACCCTCCCTCACTGCTCTGGGAGCCCACATTTCTGTGTCTGTGTGTGTGTATCTGTTTCTGTCTTATCCTCCATCACAAGGAGTCATCAGCCAAGCCAGCCTGGGTCAGAATAAAGTGGGCTTCCAGCAGAGAGTCACCCACTGGTGCCTCGTAATATTAGTGTCTACCTTGATGGAAGCAGGTGTCCCCTACCTGCCAACCCCTCCTTCCTCTGTACTGGACCACATCAGTGGCTCAAGGGTCCAGTAGGGTTTCCTGATTGTGGCCATTTCGGGAGGGGAGCAGGGAGGGAAAGGTCCCACGGCCTGGAACGGATGCCCAGAAATCACTGCTCTGTTCAGAACTCCCTGTGTTCCCCCTTCCTTCAAAACCATTGAGCTTTTGCATATTTTGTTTATTCTTATCAAGGCAGGTTCAATTTTTTTTTACAGGGCATTCATTGTCTCAGTATCTTCCATTTTTTTCTCTCTGTTCTCTAAGTGTACTACATGAATCTCTTAATAATTCAATGGATATAGGGTTTTTTATTTATATATAGCATTATAAGAGCTCATATATTTCTTTTTCATATTCTCTATCTTTATACATAGTCATATGTGAATACAATCTTTTTCTTCTATAGGATATATCTTTCTATTTATGTAAATTAATATAGAGAGAAGAGGAACAATTCATTGATATGAAAACAGAAATATCTATCTATATCTAGATATGTAATGTGTACTCAAGTCCTTTCCCTTTATTCCTATATGCAGAAACACATTTGTTCTTTCTAAAAATTCATGAACATTAGAAATCACTCCTTGATCCTACATATATGTATATTTATATTCACCCTACTCATATCTATGAGTCCCTGTATATAAACACACACACATTCATATCTTTCTCAGTATTCACTGATAAGAGTGTTACTACTCTTCCCTATGTTCCTAAAAGAATTATACTGTAGCTCTAACTGTGAGGGAATATATAAAAACTCTGGTCTTAATGAACACAGAATACAACATCATTCATAGGAAGAATTACAGACAAATAATTAAGTTATCTGTATGTAAAGGGAAAAGGAGTGAATGGGGTCCCATACATGAAGTCCTCATATAGTAATATAGAAAGGTTCCATGCATGCTCACTTCTGTCAACACACAGAGAATAGATGACTAATGATAGATATGAGTCACAAGAAACAATAATACATATATACACTGAATACATGATTACTCATAAGTATGTGTATGTGAGTGACTGGAGAATATGCAGAACCCACATATATTGACTCATAGAAGACTTAGGATGACAGAAACAAGAAAAACAAGGAAGTATAGGAGTGATGTACACCCTCAATTCATTAGGAGATCACAATCTTGTTTAGATATATGGATATATGGTAAAAGGAGGCAAATATTTACACAGGTCCAAATACATAAGGAAGATAGGAATGCTCATCTTCAGGGGGATATCGTTAGATCTTCCATCATCCCTTTTCCATAGGATTTTCCTTAGGATGTAAGGATCTCAGGCTGCTTGTCCTTGGGCTGTCCTGTCTCTCAATGTTCAAAATCAAGGAGATATTTCTGAAGGCATTTTTAAGATCCTCTTTTGTTTTCTCACCATGATTATTAATTGATATGGATTTAAAATCCTTAGCAGATGATTATAAGAGGTGGGGGATTCCTCAGTGTGTTTGTATACAGGAGGGAGCAGATGGATTTCAGTGTATCTGGGCTATGTATTTGTCCTAACTTCCATGCCATTCCAGTTGAGTCACTGCTGCCCCAGTTTATGTGTGTAAGGGTAGGAGCAGATATTTCTGTGTCTCTGTATGTGTGTGTTTCTGTCCTACCCTCCTCCCAAGGAGTCACCAGCCAAACCAGCCAGGGTCAGGATAAAGTGAACCCCCAAAAGTGCCACTCAGTAATGCCTGATGATAATGAGTGTCAAACTTGATGGGGGCAGGTGTTCCCTACCTGCCCACCCCTCCTCTTTTTGTTCTGGCCCACATCAGATATCCCACTTACCTGTCACCATGTGATCACCATCCCCCTTCCCTACACTCTGTCCAGCTCATTTTTTCCTAAACCAGGACCATTCTGGACATCATCTTCCATTTTCCCACTGCTGGTAGAAGTGACTGGAACTGCCAATGATGTCTTGCTGTTGTCATTCTGGGAGCCAGTGAAGTAAGGAGTGGATAGTGGACCACAATTGAAGTCAATGACCCTCTGCTGTCTGTGCAGACCACATTGACACACACAATTACACACACAGACATACATATATGGACAGAGAGAGGGAAGCAATATTGTTCTATATAAAGGAAATAACCCCAAATTATGTCATCTTCCATATGAAAAATATCTTATATATTTATATATTCTTTTTCTTCAGGTATACATACTCTTATATAAAACTACAGCCCGTGTCACCTATACATTATAACTTCCTTCTCACTATATATAAATATTGGGAAAATATAAGAAAACTCATATATATGTAGAGAGAGAACAAATTCCTATCAGTAGGTACTCAGGTTCTTTTCATTCCAATATCCAGAAAGTAATTTATCCTTTCAATAAACTCTTTACTAGACAGATACTTTATCTCCTCATGAATACTAGTAACCATTCTTCCTATTCTTTCTCATAGGAGTACTCACATATTTATTCACAATTCATATCTTAGGACTACTATTTTCTGTATACATTTATTTATAACTTGGCCCCCACTCTCTCTCTCTCTCTCCATATATTTTCATATATACATACACAAACATATAAACTCTTTCTATTCACATATATTTGGTCTTCTAAGTACTCTACATTTCTAAAACTATTCCACTGTTCTCTACTGGTGATAGAAATTAGGAAGGTTTCTGTCTGTCAACACACAGAGAGTAGTGTTTCCCACCCCCAATTTCCCAGGCACTGTTAGAGTTCAGAAGCTGGGCCTGGGGAAGAGGAGGAAGGACAAATCCAAAAGTCCCTGAAGTACTATTTTAGGACAATTTCCTACCTTGGACAGTGTGTTTGCAACAAGAGACAATCTTACAGATAGATGTCCAAGAAGCCATCATCTGCAGTTGTGGGAAACCCCCATTTTCCAGTGGGCAGATTCAAAAAGTCCCATTCTTACTCTAACCTCACCAGCAACAACCCCTCTCTGCACTCCCCTGTTCCAAAAGATTCCCCTCCTCCAGCCCTTGCTGGGATAACTCAACTAATCGAATGCTTTCCTTTATGCGCCCCTGCTCTGAACCAGCCTGTCCTGCCCTCATTCTAATAGTAAAGTTTGGGCACTGCCTCCTGAAGCAAGGTTCCCCCTCCATCATAAGGGCTGTCAGATATCAGATTTCAGGAGGGACCCTTGGGGATTTATTCTTTCTATAAATTCATTAAATGACTTGTACATTTTTCTCCTGATGAATAACATAAATCATTTTCCCTATTGCTACTTTTAAGAATAGTCATATATTCACTATCAATTCATATCTTAGGACCCATATTTTTCATATGCTTTTTCATGTCTACATATACACACACACATACACAATTTATAACTTCTTTCTTGCTATTCACTACCTATATTAGCACTACACAATGTTTCTCTGCTCCTAAAACTATTCCATTGTTTCTTTTTCTGTGAGAGAACATAGGAAGCTTCCTGTCTTCATACACATAGATTATATCAGAACTCATATAGAAAGAATATATGCATACAATTATATATGAGTCACAACAAAAAGATATTTTATGTATATACATGCATTTAAAGAAAAGTCAAAAAACATACTTGCATCTCTCGTTAGAATGTATGGAGGAACCTCCATCTATGGATTCATTTTATAAAGGATATATGAGGTCTGGAATATAGACACTCAGGAAGGATGAAGACATATTCATACCTAAAAAGACATATCAATAGCCAGATGTGTATTTGTAGAGAGTGAAAGTCTACATGGAAACTAGGTATTCTGATCTATGAAGAATAATGTCCAAATATTCCACTATTTCTGTCCATGAAATTTAACTTAGGAGTTAAGTTTCTCAACCTCTCTTGCCTCTGTCTCTTGCATCTCTCCAATTCCCAAATCAACTAAATGTTTTTGAGGGTGCTCTTGGGAGCCTGTGAAGTGAAATCTATATATGATCTGTATAGAAATTTATTTGAGACCTGAAAGTTTTTCATAAAAGTTTCATTTTTCACAATTTTTTTGTGAACATGTCTGTATATGTGTGTGTGTGTGTGTGCGTGTGTGTGTGCATGAGTGTGAGAATGTCCTACCTTCTGTTTCATCCGGCCTCTAGGCTATCTGCATCAAGAGAAAAGAATATTGATAGATGTCATTGAGGCAGACCTGTGCAGTTTGGAAGAGAAGCCCTTTTCCTCTGGGGACAGAACCTCTATGATCTGTTCTCAGTGGGAAAGGAAAAGTCACATGAGCTCTGGTCAAGGGGCTATTTGGTTCTCATTTCCCACCATGATACCCAAAACCTCTGCAGTGCACTAAGGACCATATCATCAACACCAAGGATTTCCTGACCCTGCCTCTCCAGGGATTGCATCCTTTGGACAAGGCTTTGCTGACACTCCAATATTGGGCATATCTACAGCAAAAGTTTCCCTTCGTTAGATTAGGAATTCTCCAAGAGCAGGAAATGGGGACCTTGCTAGGCTAATTCCTGGGACTCCCAGGAAAATATTCATGGAGAAGTCTGATTGAAGGAGTTGAAGGTCAATCCTATTATTTCACAAATGGAAGAAACCCAATCAGCAGAGGGAGGGAATTTGCTCATTCTCCCCCTGGCTGACTCAAAGGTGTTCTGGGTGGGGTGCATCAAGATTGAAAATTTATTCAATGGAACTAAATGAAGACCTCCACAATCCACAGCTGTTTAGGGATGATGAGCCCTGGGAGTAACTTCCATGGAATCATCAAGCCATGAAGCTTAGTTATCAGAGGAAGCAAGGTCCAAGATGGAAGCCAGATCTTCTGGAAGGCAAGGTCCAAGCAAGATCAGGTCTCAAGGTCTGGAATGGCCCCTTTCTCTTTCTGTGACTTTGGCCCTGACCATTCCTTCCTCATGAACTTTTTTCTCAACTAAGGAGCGTAGGCCAGATGATCTCTAAGGTCTCCTTTCTCCCTCCATCCTATTCTAACCTAGAAGTCCTTTCAGACTCTACTGTCACATCTGTGCAACCTCCCTGACCCCCAAATTAGCAAGGCAGCTTCCATTCACCAGATGAGAAAAAAATCCTTCTAGTCTAATGCTGTTCTTTGTCAGCCCCCAGTCAGAAAACTCTACCCTTGTTCTCATTCTCTTATTTGCAAGAATTATCAGACCTCAATGAGGGGGTGCAAGGCCAAGGTCTCAGAGGGAACCCTTCAGGACCATTTAACTTCCATGGGCATCATACCTGGGATCTTGAAGTTACATTTCCAGGACCTATGTTCCCCATTATTCAGGTCCCTGGGCCTCCAGAGTCCTTTGGGCTGGTCATTTGGTCTCGCTCTCTTCTCAAATATCCACTCCTGGTCCTCAGGCTCCTCACAAAACTAACAGAAAAGTCAACCAGAGTCTGAACAAAATGTAACCCTGACTAAACACAGATGGCTGATGACATCAGTGTCTTCCTTGGTGGGGCAGGAGACCCCTTCTTGGCAGTCCTGCTCTTTCTCCACTGTCCCTATTCAGACATCTCAGTCACTTGTCTCCATAAAATCAGTATCCCTCCCCCCATACCCTCCTAGGCTCAATTTCTGTGCCCTCAATTTCTCACCTGCTCATTTGCCCCTCCCCCTCTGGTGCTCAAAGTGGCTGGAGCTGCCACCTGTTACCTGGATGTCGTCATTCCTGGATCCAGTGAAGGAAGGAGAGCATGGTGCACAATAATCCTGTGTACTCTGTCCAGATTGAATATACATTCACAAATAGATATATAGATACTTATGGAGAAAGTAAGAGAGAGGATTATATTGTTTTATATACAGGATTATAATCCTAAATTACTTCATAAGTAAAATATTGTATATTTCATTTTTACTTATTCTATTAACTCATCAATATGTAGTCACATATATACATACTCTCTGAGAGATTAAAATGCCCTACATAATGTAGACAATATCAGAAAACTCATATAGATGAAAACAAGGAATATGTTTTTAACTACACAATTTCTTCTCATTCCTAGGTGCAGAAAGTAACCTATTTTTTCTATAAATTCACTAGAGGACATACTTTATCTTCTCAAGTATATTAGTAACCATTTCCCCAATTCCATTCAATAGAAGTACTAAATTTTCTATTTCTTTTTAAATATATTAGATCTCCTAAATGCTCTGCTTCTAAGAGTATCCATGAATTTTCTCCCTGTCAGAGAAGATAGAAAGTATTCTTCTTCTGTCAACTCAAAAAGTAGTGTAACCTGTGCCTCATTTCAAAGGTAGAATTACATCACAGAGTCTTGGAGTGTGGTGGTTTGGGGGAAGAGAACAAGGTCTCCTAAGGACTACTTGGGGATATTTTCCTGTGCATAGCAGAGGTGAGCTCAGGGGCTAACATCAGGTCACTTGTCTCCCATGCTCAGGAACCTGAGCCTCAGGTGGACTTTGACCCGGATCTTGGCGATCTTTTGCTTCTTAGACAGCTACTCCGAGGCCTTGGGGTCCTTAGCAAGTCACAAGCCAAGATGAACTAAGTCTGGGCCACGTGGACTACAAGATGAGAGCAGATGGTCAATGATATCAGTGCCCACCGTGATGAGACAGAACTCTCCCTCTCACCCAGCCCCCTCCCTCCACTGGCTCTCATCAAGTGCCCCATTCAACTTTTCTCTCTGCAGGTAGCATTCCTCCTTCAAAAGCCCTTGGAGCTCATTTTTACTTCCCCATACACCTTCCCCATCCTCTTTCCTTCCCCTGCAACCACCTGAAGCTCATTGTCCCTTCTTGCAAAGACCTTCACTTGCTCATGTTACTCTCCCCCACACCCTCTCCCTTTCTTTTTAACTCCTCCACATCCTCTCCTGCTCATTTTCTCTTCTTTCAAAGACTTTTTCTGCTTTGCTGCCATTCCACCACCACTGCTACATGTGGCTCCTGCTCCTAGTGGGGTCTTCTGACTTGGTCATTCTGGGAGGTGGGCAAGGAGAGAGAGAGGACCACAGGGCCTGGGACATGTACCCAGAGACCTCCTGTTGTCTGTGCAGTACTCCCTCTGGTCTCCCTCCCTTCAAAGCCACTGACCTATGGTATATTTTGTACATTTTTATCAAGGAGGGCTCAGTTTGTTTGCAGGCCATTCATTATCTCTGTAACGTTTATTTTTTTTTCTCTATTTTTTTCTCTGAGTCCTGCATAGACTCTCCTAATAATCCAATGGATGTAGGATTTTTTACTTGTATATAACATAATAAGCAATCATATTATTTCTTTTATATATTCTTTATCTTCATCTATGCATAGGGATATAAGAACACAGTGTCTGTCTTCTATAGGATATAAATATATACTTATATAAATTAAAATAAAGAGAAAGAGATGGCAACTCATAGATAGGAAAACAGAAAATATCTATGTGTGTATCCAGGTCTTCTCTCTTCATTCCCATCTGCAGAAAGGACATTTGTTCTTTCTACAAATTCACTTATAAGATTTATAACTCTTATCCTCTCATAAATATTAGTAATCATTCTCTCTAATCCTACATATATTAAGTATTTATATATTCACCCTATTCATATCTATAAGTCCCTTATGTATATATACATATATGTGCATACACATACAAACATATATATGTCACTATATATATGTGTATTCTCTATATACAGTGATAAGACTATTACTATTCCTTTCTCTATTCCTCAAAGAAATAACACATTGGAATAGGTCAGACTGGACTGTCCTTACTGGAAAGCACATCTTTCCATTCTTTACTTATTGTTACATTGCTTTTACCTTCAGGACACCCTCCCGGGGAACTTGCTCTCCTGTGTTTCTGGTCTCATTATAAAAACATTTCCATATGGATCCTGCCTCTGGCCTTCTACAAATGTTCCCCACAATGAGACAATCTTAGTCTTAGATGTCCATGAGTCTGAACTCAGGTGGGGGGAAAAGCCCTCCTTTCCTAATGGACAAAACCCGACAGACATATCCGAAAGGGCAAGGAAAAGGCACCTGAGCCCTGGTGTCTTTTTCAAGCCTGATATCAGAGCTCCCTTCTGCAGTACAGGCAGGTCCCTTTGCACAACTGAAAATTCCCACACTTCTTCTGTGAATACTCTGTACCTTCCTTCTCTTTAATAAAAGCCTAATGGCCATTCTGCTCATGTCCACTAGGTTCTTGATGTTGGACTCTCTATAACGCTTCCTTTGGATAAGACTTTGTCACCACTACCACATTGGGCATACCAAGGCCCAGCTATTCCCTGCCATGGAAGTTTTCCCAGGGCAGGAAAAAGGGACATTAACCAAGGTATCAACTTCAGGGCCCACGAAAATGTTCAAGTAGGAATCTAAGTGAATAGGAGCCTGGAGTCATTCCCCTTATTGCAAAAAAGATTCTCACTCAAGAAGGCAAATCATCTGTTCACCACCATCCTGCTAACAGTTCATCTCTGGAGGACATAAAACTGGTGGGAGGGGATGGGACTCCATTTTTACTTAACCACACAGACAGAACTAAGGATTTTCAGGACACACAGCTCTATGGGAGAACACCTGACCAGCTTAGGAAGAATGCCTTCTCAAGGAGCATGAAGCTTGGCTGTCAGAGGAGGGAGAGGCCAAAGTGGAAGTCATCCAGTCTGGCAGGAAAAGAGCCCACAGGGCTTCAAGATCTGGATCTATCCTTTTCTGGTTGTGTGAACTTGGTCATGTCCCTGCCCTTCTGGACCTCAGGAACTTTTCTTTCGAGTGAATAAGTTGAGGCTAATGACTCTGAGGTCTCTTTTACCCTCAGTTCTTTGAAGATATAAAAGTTCATTCATAATCTCCCCCCAAAACTATCCCCTCTCCAATACCAAAATATTATCTTCAACCCAAACCCTGGTGAGATAACCCTGCTAGACTAATGGTTTCCCTTGTGTAGCCCCCAGTGAGCAAACTCTGCTCTTGCTTTAACAGTCCATCTTACAGACTCGCTCATATCTCACAGCGCAGAGGAGTGCACAGAAAAGAGCCTATAGTGACCAACTGGGAACTGTTTCCCCACAAGGAACTGGGTTTTATATTTCCTCCCCCTCATCCCTCATGCTCAGCTCTGGATCTCCAAAGTTTTTGGGCTGGTCCCTAGATCTCTCTCTCTCTCTCTCCTTTGACTTATTACTTCTACCTTGCTGGTGCAAGAACCCTCTTCCTGCCAACCCCACCCCTCTCACTACTGTCCCTCATAAGGCCTCTCACTCACCTGTCACCAAGTGATCACCATCCCTCTCCCCTCTTACTGTTTCCAGTATATTTTTTCCTTAACCACAAGCTTTCTAGACCTCATTTTCTCCGCCCCACCACCCCTAGAAATGACTGGAACTGCCAATGTTGTTACCTGGCTGTTGTTATTACAGCAGCCAATAAAGGAAGTAGAGGACAGGCATCAGTGACCCTTTGCTGTCTGTCTAGATATGAAACACACACACACACACACACACACACTCACCCACATATATGAAGATTGAGATAGAGAGGATTACATCATCTTATATACAGGAAATACCTCTAAATTATGTCAATCTATTAATGAAAAATCTTGATTATATAGATTCTTTATCTTCATCTAAATGTACTCCTATATAAGACTAATATGTCTCTCATATAGTCTAGAACTTCCTGCTTAATGTATAAAATATATAGAATGCACCTTATATATATGAAGACAGAATATATTCAAATAGATAAGTACCCAAGATTTTTCTCTTCATACTTATGTAAAGAAAATAATTTATTCTTTCTGTAAATGCATTTGATGACTTGTATATTTTATCTACTTAAAAATAATAGTAAGCATGTTCCCTATTGCTACTTATTGGAGTACTTACATCTTCACTTTGAATTCATATCTTAGGACCTACATTTTTCTAATAATCTTTAATGTGTATATACCTATATATCTATATCAGTATAAATATATATATATATATATATATATATATATATATATATAAACCTCTCATTCTATACACCCTATATTAGGTCTTCAAAATGCTATCTCTGTTTCTAAAAGAATTCCACTGTTTCTCTTTCTGTGAGAGATCATAGCAAGTTTCCTATTTTTAAAGGCACAGATTATATCTGTACTCATACATAGGAAAATAGCCCTATAGGAATGTGAATTGAATGAGTATTCACAAATCAACTACCCATATAGAAAGTCTATGTAAATGTTTATAAATTGTCATATAGAGGGAGAATATATGAATATATGGAAGAACCTCCATACATTGGTTCTTTTATAGTAAGGATATATAAGGACTGGAATATAGAAACCCAAGGAGGAGGAAGACATACTCATCCTAAAAGACTATATCAGTACTCAGATACATATGTGTAGTGAATGAAAATCTACAAGGAAAATAGGAATTTTCACCCATGGGGAGTTATGTACAAATATTCCACTATTTCTATCCATAAGATTTTCCTTAGCAGGGACCTTCTCAGGCCCTCTTGGCCCCATCTGCTGCAGATCTCCAATTCCCAAGTCACGTAGATGTTTCTGAAGGTGCTCTTTGAAACCTGTTAAGTGAAATCTATATATGATCTGTATAGAATTAGGTCAAAGTCATGAAAGTTCTTTAAAAAGTTTCATTTTAGTACTTTTTTTGCATATGCTTGAGTGTGTGTATGTTTGTGGGAGTGTATTTACTTATATTTCATCTGGCCTCCTCTGAATGTTTGCAGCAAGAGAATATTAGTGATAGATGTCTGAGGAAGATCTGTGCAGGTTGGAGGAGAAATCCTTTTTCTCTTGTAGTTAGAACCCTTCTGAACTGCCCTGGGTGGGAAAGGAAAAGACACATGAGCTCTGGTCAAGGGGCTATTTGGTTCTCATTTCCCACCATAATTCCCAGAACACCCTTCTGCAGTTCAAGCTTGACCATTCAGAAAGGTGAAAATTCTCTCTTCTGTTCTGGGGAGAGTCTTCATTTTCCTTCCCATCTGTGAAAACCCAACTGTCACAAAGCTCAACAATACTAAGGAGTTCTTGACCTCGCCTCTCCAGGGTTTATGTCCTTTGAAAAAGGTTTATACCACATTGGGCAAAACGATAGCACACATTTTTCTGACTAGATTGGGAGTACTCTGAGGACAAGAAATGAGGACCTTGCTAAGCTAACACCTCCAGCCCCCAGGAGAGCTATGATGGAAGGCGATGAAGGTCATTCTCATTATTTCACAAATAAAAGAAATTCAATCAGCAAAGGATTGGCTCATTCTCCCCCAGGATGAACCAAATGTGTTCTGGGTAGGGTGGGGCAGAGAATGTCAGTTTACTCCATGACATTACATGAAGACCCCCAGAATGTCTAGCTATTTAGGGATTCTGAGCCCTGGGAGTGTTTTCCAAAGAATCATCAACCCATGAAGCTTAGCTATAAGAGAAGGAAAGGTCCAAGATGGCAGCCAGACAGTCTGGCCCCAAGAGAGACCAGGGCTCAAGGCCTGGGTGTGTCTGCTCCTTTCTCTTTGTGTGACCTTGGTCATATTCTTTCCTTCCTCATGAACTTTTTTCTCAAATGAGGAATTTGGTCCAGATGAGCTCTAAAGTCTCCTCTCTCCCTCCATCCTATTCTAACCTAGAAACCCTTTCGGGTTCTACTCTCTACTTTCCATACACCCTCCCCACTCCAAAATTAGCAAGCTAGTTTCCACCCATCAGATGAGAAAACACTTCTAGTCTAAAGCTCTTCTTTGGGGCAGGCCCCAGTCAGCTCTCTCTGACCTTGTTTTAATTATCATGCAGAACCTATCAGACCTCAGAGCCTTGGAGGGGGTGAAAGGTCAAAGTCTCATAGTGACCACTTCAGGACCATTTCACTACAATAGGCAGGAGTCCTGGGATCTTGGATTTATATTTCTGGGACCTATGTCCCCATTACTCAGACCCCTGGGACTCCAGAATCCTTTGGGCTGGTCATTTGGTCTCTCTCTCTCCTCTCAAATATCCCCTACTGGTCCCAGGGGTCCTCACAGAACCAAGAGGAAAGTTAACCAGGGTTTAGACAAAGTAGAACCCTGGATGGACACTGATGGCTGATGACATCAGTGCCTACTTTGGTGGGGCAGGAGACCTGTTCCTGCCAATCCTGCCCCTTTTTCCACTGGACCTCATCAAAAATTTCACTCACCCTTTCCACCTGCCCTGATCAGACATCCACTCACCTGTCTCCATGTGATCAGCTTTCTTCCCCTTCCCCTTCCCTGCATTCTCCTTGGCTTAATTTCTGCTCCTTCAGTTTCTCTCCTGCTCATTTTCCCCTCCCCCACTGCTGCTAGAAGTGACCGGAGCTGCCACCGGGCTTATCTGGGTGATGTTTTTCCTGGATTCAATGAAGGAATGAGAGCATGGTGCCCAGCAATCCTATGCTGTGTATTATATATATATATATATATATATATATATGGTGCACACACATAGACAGGCACACAGAGACACAAGTAGACATGTAAATATACATGGAGAGAGAGAGTGAGGGGGGGATTTTATTGTTTTATGGTCAGGATTATAACCCTAAATTCCCTAATCATATATAAGTAAAATATTGTATATTTCATTTCTACTTATTCTATAAACTCATCAACATGTACTCATATATATGGCTACCAAGAATCACTTCTAGAGATTAAAATTCCTTACATAATGTATATAAATATTGATAGTATGAGAAAACATATATATATTATATATAGACAGTAAATATATATATATATATATATATATTTTTTTTTTAGGGTTTTTTTTGCAAGGCAAATGGGGTTAAGTGGCTTGCCCAAGGCCACACAGCTAGGTAAGTATTAAGTGTCTGAGACTGGATTTGAACCCAGGTACTCCTGACTCCAAGGCCAGTGCTTTATCCACTACGCCACCTAGCCGCCCCGACAGTAAATATATTTATAATTACTCAGGTTCTTTTTATTCCAATGAATAGAAAGTAATTTATTCTTTCTATCTGTTCATTAGATGACATACTTTATCTCCTTAAGAATATTAGTACTTATTCCCCCTGTTCCTACCAAGAGAAGTACTCACATATTCATTCTCTGTTTCATAGGTCTGATAGTTTTTCTCGAAATTTTTTCATGGTACATATATTTATACATACATACATACATACATACATATATATATATATATATATATATGTACATTCTCTCTTTCTATTCACATATACTAGATCACCTAAATGCTCTATTTCTAAAAGTATCTACTACTTTCCATGTCAGAAAACTCAGAAAGATTTCTATCAACTTACAAAATTGTGTAATCTCCCCCTATTTCACAGGCACAGTTACCTCTCAGAGCCTGGGTATGTGGGGATAAGGGGAAGAAGATAAGGTTTGCTAAAGATTTTTTCCTATGGATAGCTGATATGTGCTCGGGGGTCTACATTTCCAGGCCACTTGTGTCCCATGCTCAGCAGCCTGGTCCTCAGGTGGGCTTTGGGCTGTGCTTTGACCATCTCTTGATTCTTAGACATCAACTCTGAGGCCTTGGCGTCCTTAGTAAGCTACCAACCAAGAATAACTAAGTCTGTGTCACATGGGCTATAAGCTGAGGGCAGATGGCCAGTGATATCAGTGTCTACCCTGGTGAGACAAAAATCCCCCCCACCTGCCACTCTCCATTTCATTGTTCCTTATCAAGGCATCCTGCTCCCCTTTCTCTCTGCAGGGAGGCTTCCCCCTTCTTCACATCCCCTTTGGCAATCATTTTTTCCTTCCCCACACACCTTCCCAATCCCATTTCTCCTTCCCTGCATCTACTAGGTATTCATTGGCCCTTCTTGGAAAGATCTTTGCTTTCTGTTTCCCATCTCCACACCCTCTCTTCCTCATTTTCCCTTCTTCTAAAGACTTTTTTCTATTTCATTGCCCCTGCCCCATTGCTTCTACAAGTGGCTCAGGGGTCCAGTAGGGTTTCCTGATTGTGGCCATTCCAGGAGGGGTACAGGGTGGTAAAAGTCCTAGTGCCCAGAACTGAAGCCCAGAGATTCCCTGCTATCTGAACATGCCCAAGGCCTAACTCTTCCCTCACTGACATGGGAGTTCTCTGAGGGCAGGGAAAAGGGACATTAAACAAGTTATTACTTCAAGGTCCAGGAAAATGTTCAAGTAGGGCTCTAAGTGAACAGGAGCCAGGGGTCATTCCCCTTATTTGCAAAAAGGAAAGAAACTCATTCAGAGAAGGCATAGCATCTGGTCAGCCTCAACCTGTTTGTCTGTGAGGGACACAAAAGTGGAGCAGGGAGTGGGACACCATTTATGTTTTTACTTAGCCACACAGTCAGAACTGAAGACTCCCTGAACCTCCAGCTCTATGGGAGAACAGCTCACCAGCTTCTGAAGAATACCTTAGCAAGGACCATGAAGCTTGGTTGTCAGAGGAGGGAGAGGCCACAATGGAAGTCATCTAGTCTGGGGGAAAAGGAGATCACAGACCTCAAGGTCTGGGGCTACCCTTTCTAGTTATATGACCTTGGTAATGTCCCTACCCTTTTCTGGACCTTACTTCCTATTCTGTCAAATGAAGATGTTGGGCCAGATGACCTCTGTCATCTCCTCAATACTTTGTAGACATAAAAGCTCATTCAGAATCTCCCTAAAAAATTATACCCCCTCCACAGTACCAAAATATCTTCTCCCTCCTAACCCTAGCTGAGATAACCCTACTAAAGGAATGGTTTCTCATAGGGCAGCCCCCCAGTGAGCAAACTCTGCTCTTGTTATAATCATCCATGTTAAAGACTAGTTCAGACCTCACAGGGCAGAGGAGTGGACTGCAAATGGCCTATAGGCATCAATTGGGGTCCATTTCCCTACAATGGAGAGGAGTGCAGGGATCTGGGCTGTCACTTTTCTGTCCCTGCTCCCCCAGGCTTAGCCCCTGCGATTGCAGAGGTCTTTTGGCTGGTCCCTTGGTCTATCTCTCCTTTCACAAGTTCCCTCCACCATGGTAGGGCAATAGCTCCCTTCTTTCCAACCCTGCACCTCTCTCCACTGACCCTCATCAGGCCTCCTACTCACCTATCACTATGTGATCACCATCCTTCTACCTCACACCCTCTCCAGCTCATTATTTCCTTAGCCACAAGCTTTCTGGACAGCATATTTTCTTCACCCACCACCCCTACAAATGACTGAAACTTCCAACAGTATTGTCATTGCAGGAACCAGTGAAGGAAGGAAAGGACAGAGGACCAAAACTCATGCCAGAAACCCTCTGCTGTCTGCCCAGACATCACACACAAATACACACATATATGAAGAAAGAGAGAGAGAGAGGATTACATCATCCTATCTACAGGAAATAACTTAATTACATCATCCTAAATCTGGAATATATATATATATATATATATATATTATATATATATTCTTTATCTTTATGTATATATACTCTTATATGACTATCGTATTTCATACAGATGAGGACTTCCTGGTTAATGGATATAAATATATAGATAACATAATGCAACTCATATATATGAAGGCACAATATATTATAAATAGATAAGGACTTGAGGTCTTTGTCTTCTAACCTATGAATAGAAAGTAATTTATTCTTCCAAAAAACTGGTTCAATGACATGTATATTTTATCTCCTTATCAATTTCCCCTATTGCTACAAATGAGAGTACTCATGTAGTCACTATCCATTTATATCTCAGGACCCACATTTTTCTTATACTTTTTCATGTCTACATATACACACTCACATATAAACACATATGTATAGCATCTCTCTTTCAATTCACCTATATTATGTCTAAATAATGCTATCTCTGTTCCTAAAACTATTCTGCTGTTTCTCTTTCTGTGGGAAAACATAGGAAGTCTCCTGTCAGTACACATACATTAGGAAACTAGACCTAGAGGAATGTGAATTGAATGACTATTCACAAATGAACTACCCATATAGGAACATAGAAAGTCTATACAAATGCTTATAGATGGCAAGATATAGAGAGAATATATGAAGACACTTATAGATGAGTCACAACAGAAAAAGATGTTTTCAGTATATACATAGATTAGACAATAGGTCACAAGAAGACATATGGAACTCTCTCTAGATCATATGGAGTAACCTCCAAATATTGATTCATTTATAAAAAGGGTATATGAGGCCTGGAATATAGACACCCATGGAAGATGAAGATATACACAAACCTATAAAAAATATTATTAATGGTGGACAGAATCTCTCTGAACTTCCCAGGGTGGGAAAGAAAAAGGCACATGAGCTCTGGTCAAGGGGCTATTTGGGTCTCATTTCCCACCATGATTCCCAGAACACCCTTCTGCAGTCCAAGCAGAACACTCTAGACAGCTGAAAATTCTCTCCTCTGTTCTGGGGAGAACCTTCACTTTCCTTCCAATTTGTGAAAACTCAACTGTCACCCAGCCCACTAACACCGATTTCTTGACCCTGCCTCTTCAGGGATTGTGACCTTTGAACAAGGCTTTGCCTTCACTTCCATATTAGGCATATCCACAGCACACTTTTTCCCTCCCTAGATTAGGAGCTCTCTGAGGGCAAGAAATAGAGACCTTGCTAGGCTAACAGCTGCAACCACCAAGAAAATATTCAAGGAGAAGTCTGATTGAAGGAGGTGAAGGTCATTACCATTATTTCACAAATGGAAGAAATCCAATCACCAAAGGCATGGGGAATTTGTTCATTTAACCCCACACCAACCCAAGGTGTTCTGGGCGAGATAGGGCAGAGAATGTCAGTTTACCCAATGGTACTAAATTAAGACCCACAAAATCCTTAGGTATTTAGAGATGTTGAGCACTGGGAGTGTCTTCTAAGGAATCATCAACCAATGAAGCTTAGCTATCAAAGGAGGAGAGGTCCAAAATGGAAACCAGATAGTCTGGTCCCAAGAGAGACCAGGGCTCAAGGTCTGGATCTACTTGTATGACTTTGGCCATATTCTTTTCTTCTTCATGAACTTTTTTCTCAAATGAGGGGATTGGGCCAGATGAGCTCTGAGGTCTCCTTTCTCCTTCCATCCTATTTCTAAATCAGAAGTTCTTTTAGACTCAACTTTCAAATCTGCACACCCTCCCTGACACTCAAATTAGCAAGCTTGCTTCCACCCACCACATGAGAAAATTCTTCTAGTCTAATGCTTTTCTTAGTCACCAAGCTCAGCCCTTGTTTTAATTCTCTGTCTTGTGGTCTCTGTCTTGTGGAGGAAGTATCAGACCTCAGAGCCTTAGGAGGATGGAAGGTCAAGGTCTTACATCAGGACCTTTCCTTATTAAAGGCAAGAGTCCAGAGATCTTGGACTTACATTTCCAGGACCCATGACCCCAATTGCTCAGTCCCCTGGGCTGCTCATTTCATCTCTCTCTCTCTCTCCTCTCAAAAATCCACTCCTGGTCCTCAGGGTCCTCACATAATCAACGGGAAAGCTAACCAGCATTTGGACAAAGTGGAACCCTGGCTGAGCCCTGAACATTGATGGCTGATAACGTCAATGCCTATGTTGGTTGGGCAGGATCCCCTTCCTGCCAATCCCATTCCTTTCTTCACTGGACCTCATCAGACATCCCAATGACCTGTGGCCATGAGATCAATATCCTGGAGCCACACCCTCCTAGGCTCAATTCCTGCTCCCCCAATCTCACTCCTACTCAGTTTCCCCTCCCTCACAGGTGCTAGAAGTGACTGGAACTGCCACTGGAGTTACCTGGGTATAGTCATTCCGTGATCCAGTGAAGGAATGAGTGAGTGCATGGTACCCAGTACTCCTATGCAGTCTCTCCAGATTCCACATACACTCACAAACACCCAGACACATATAGACACAAATAGACATATATATGGAGAGAGAGAGGATTATATTGTTTTATAAACAGGATTATTACCCTAACTTACCTTATCATATATAAGAAAAATATTGTATATTTCATTTTTACATATTCTATATCCTCATCTATATGTACTCATATATATATGACTACTGAGAATCTCCTAGAGATTATAATGTACTACAAAATGTATATAATATAAGAAAGCTCATATATATGAAGACAGGGCCTATGTTTTAGGTACTCAGGTTCTTTTCATGCCTATGTATAGAAAAAAGTTATTTTTTCTCTAAATTTGTTAGATGACATACTTTATCTACTCAAGAATATTAGTAATCTTTCCCCCTATTCCTTTCAATAGAAATACCAAATTTTCTCTTTCTAGTCACATATATTAGATCTCCTAAATGCTCTGTTTGTAGAAGTTTCCATTAATTTTCTCCCTGTCAGAGAAGATAGAAAGATATTTTCCTGCGGCTAGGAGACGTGTACTTAGGGGCTTACATTTCCAGATCACTTGTCTCCCATGCTCAGGAGCCTGAACCTCAGAGGGTGGATTTGAGCTGGGCCCCAGTCATCTCTTGATTCTTAGACATCCACTTCTGAGGCCTTGGGGTCCTTAGCAAGTCACAAGCCAAAAAGAACTGTCTGGGCCATGTGGGCCACACGCTGAGGGTAGATGGTCAGTGATATCAGTGCCCACCTTGGTAAGACAGAAGTCTCCCTCCCACCTGACTCCCAGCCTCTACTGGCCCTCGTCAGGTACCCCACTTACCTTTCTCTGCAGGCAACATTCCTCCTTTCCCACACACCTTGCCCATCCTATTTCCCTTCCCTTGCAACCACCTGATGCTCACTGTCCCTTCTTGGAAAGACTTTCTCTTGGTCATGTTCCCCTTCCCCACACCCTCTCCCATTCAATTTTTTTCCTCCCCCATATCCTCTCCTGCTCATTTCTCTTCTCCCAAAGATGTTTTCTGCTTTGCTGCCCCTTCCCTCATCGCTGCTACATGTGTCTCCAGCTCCCAATGGGGCCTCCCAAATTAGCCAGTTCAAGATGGAAGCAGGAAGGGAGAGGACCCCAGGGCTTAAACCCAGAGACCTCCCTCCCTTCCTCCTCCCTTTAAAACCACTGACCTATGGTATATTTTATATATTCTTATCAAGGAGGGCTCAATTAATTTTCAGGGAATTAATTATCTCTGTACCTTCCATTTTTTTCTCTCTATCCTTTTCTAAGTACTGCACAGACTTTCCTAATAATCCAATGGATGTAGGATTTGTTACTTATATATACCATTATAAGAACTCCTATATTTCTTTTATATATTCTGTATCTTCATCTAAGCATAGGCATATTAGAATACAGTGTTTCTCTTCTATTTGATATAACTATATACTTATGTAATTTAATGAAGATGCAAGAGGTGACAACACATAGATATCAAAATAGAAAATATCTATATGTGAATCCAGGTATTTTCTCTTCATTTCTATGCAGGAAGACATTTCTTCTTTCTCCAAGTTCACTTATATGATTTATAACTCTTATCCATACATAAACATTAGTAATTAGTAATCCTTCTCTCTAATCCTACATATATAGAGTATTTATATATTCACCCAATTCATATTTATGAGTCCCCATATATATATATACACACATACATACACATATATGTCAGTATATATGTATGCATTCTCTCTATTACTATTCATCTCTACTTTCCTAAAAGAAATAACACCTTGGAATAGGTCAGACTGGACTGTCCTCACTGGAGACCACATCTTTCTTTTCTCTTGCTTCTATTACATTGCTTTTACCTCCACCACATCCTCCTGGGGAACTTACTCTCCTATGTTTTGGCATCATTTTAAAAACATTTCTAAAACTGTAAAATTCAAAATCTTAAAAAAGACAGACAGAAAACAAATAAAATATTATTAATAAGTGCCAGACCTTAAAAAAACAAAAACATTTCCATGCAGCTCCTGCTTTTGGCCTTCTTGGGTTGTTCCCAGTAATGAGACAATCTTAGTTTTAGATGTCCATGAGTTTGATATATGCAGGTTGGGGGAGAAGCCCTCTTTTCCTAATGGACAAAACCCCACAGACATGCCCAGGATGGGCAAGGAAAGGGCACCTCAGCTCTGGTCAAGGGGTTACTTAGGTGTCTTTTTCAACTCTGATACCAGAGCTCCCTTCTGCAGCCCAAGCAGGTCCCTTTGCTCACTTGACAATTTCCATTTCTCTTCTGTGAATAATCTGCACCTTCTTTCCCTTTAATAAAAGTCCAACGGCCATTCCACCAAGAAGTTCTTGATTCCAGACTCTCTAAGACTGACTTCCTTTGACTAAGGCTTTGTCACCACTACCACACTGGGCATGTCCAAGGCACAGGGAAAAGGGCAGGGAAAAGGGACATTAACCAAGATATCCTATCAAGGTCCAGGAAAATGTTGAAGCTGGGTTCTGAGTCAACAGGAGCTGGGGGTCATTTCCCATATTGCAAAAAGGAAAGAACCTCATTTGAAGAAGGCATAGCATCTGCTCAGCCTCAACCTGCTAACAGCTCATCTCTAGGGGACACAAAAGTGGTGGGAGGGGGTTGAAGACTCCCTGAAGCCCCAGCTCTATGGGAGAACAGCTCACCAGCTTCTGAAGAATGCTTTCACAAGGACCATGAAGCTTGGCTATCAGAGAAAAGAAAGGACAAAATGGTAGTCATCTAGTCTGGCGGGAAAAATTGATGACAAGGCTCAAGGTCTGGGGCTACCATTTCTGGTTATGTGACCTTGGTCATGTCCCTGCATTTCTCTGGACCTCAGAACCTTTTTCAAATAAAGAGGTTGAGGTAGATGACCTCTGAGGTCTCTTTTACCTTCAATTCTTTGCAAAAATAAAAGCTTATTCAGAATTTCCCCTCAAAATTATTCCCTTTCCAGGACCAAAATATCCTCTCCCAACTCCTGCTGAGATAACCCTAATGGTTTCCTTTGTGTAGGCCCCAGTGAGCAAGCTCTGCTCTTGTTCTAATTGTCCATCTTACAGACTCACTCAGACCTCACAGTGCAGAGTTGAAGACAGAAAAGAGCCTCTAGTGACCAATTGGGCAGGAGTGGTTTATATTTCCTGTCCCTTGTCTCCCATGCTGTACCTGGGTCTTCAGAGGTGTTTGGGCTGGGCCCTTGATCTCTCTCTCCTTTCACATATTCCCTTTACCTTGGTGGGGCAGGAGCCCCCTTCCTGGAGTGAAGGCTGTGGAGGGCCAGACCAGCCTCCCTCATCAGGCCTCCCACTCACCTGTCATCAAGTGATCACCATCCCTCTCCCCCACACACTCTCCAGTATATTTTTTTCTTAACCACAAGCTTTCTGTACCTCATTTTCCCCTCCCTGCCACCCTATAAATGAATGGAACTGCCAATGGTGTTACCTGGTGGTTGTTATTACAGGAACCAGTGAAGGAATTAAAGGACAGGGACCAAAACTGATGCCTGCCACCCTCTACTGTCTGTCCACACATCACACAGACACACACACACACAGACACACACACGAAGAGACAGAGAGGATTATATCATCCTATATACAGGAAATAACTCTAAATCATATCAACCTATTCATATAGTTTCTTTATCTTTATATGTACTCATGTGTAAGAGTATGGTGTTTCTCATATAGATTAGAACTTCCTGCTTAATGTATAAAATATATGGATAATAGAATACAACTCACATATAAAGTCAGTGTATATTCAAATAGATAATCGAGTTTTTTCCTCTTGATACTCATGCAAGGAAAGTTATTCTTTCTTAATATTTTTAAAATTCATTCGGTAACTTGTATAACTTGTACATTTTATTTCCTTACAAATAATAGTAATCATTTCCCTATTCCTACTTATTGGAATATTCACATATTCACTCTCAATTCACATCTTATGCTTTTCAATTTATATATATATATATATATATATATATATATACCTATATATTTATGTATGAATGTATATGTGTACCATATACTCTCTTTCTATTCACATATATTAGGTTACAAAATGCTATCCCTGTTTCTAAAAGCATTCCACTGCTTCTCTTTCTGTGAGAACATAGGAAGTTTCCTATAACCACAGATTATATCCATACTCATGCACAGGAAAATAGACCTAGAGGAATATTAATTGAATGAGTATTTACAAATGAACTGCCTATATAGGAATATAGAAAGTCTATATAAGTGCATATATAGGACAATATAGAGAGAGAATATCTGAATATACTTTTTGAAGAGTCACAAGAAAATACATATTACCTGTATATACATAGATTACAAGATTGATCACAAAATCATATATGCAATTACCTCCAAAATGTATGAAGGAACCTTCATATATATTGATTCATTTATAGAAAAGATATATTAGGACTGGAATTTAGATACCCAGGTAAGATGAAGGCATATTCATACCTAAAAAGAACATGTCAGTCCTCAGATGTGTATATGAAATGACTGAAAATCTATATGCAAAACAGGAATTTTCACTTCTCATAAGTTTTGTTCAATTATTCCATTATTTCTATCCATGAGATTTTCCTTAGCAGTTAAACTTCTCAGCCTCTATTGGGTCTGTCTGCTGCATTTTCCCACTTCCCAAGTCAAGTGATATTTCTGAGGTCACTTTTGGGATCTTGTTACGTGAAATCTACATATGATCTGTATAGAATTGGGTCAGAATCCTGAAAGTTCTTAAAAGAGTTTCATTTTTCTCATCTTTAAAGGTATGTTTCTCTGTGTGACTGTGTATGTGTGTGTGTGTGTGTGTGTGTGTGTGTGTGTGTATGTATGTATGTGTGCATTTGTTTGGGTGTATGTGTATAAATTTGTGAGTTTCCTAACTTCTATTTCATCTGGCCTTCTCTGTAACAAGAGACCATGTTAGTGATAGATGTCTGAGGTGGACCTTTGCAGACTGAAGGAGAAGCCCTTTTTCTCTAATGAACAGAAATCTTCTGTACTCTCCAGGATGGGAAAAGAAAAGATGCATGACCTCATATCAAGGGATTATTTGGTTCTCCTTTCCCACCATGATTCCTAGAACACCCTTCTGCAGTTGAGGTTTAACCATTCAGACAGTTGAAAATTCCTCTGTTCTAGGGAAGAATCTTCACTTTCCTTCTAATCTGTAAAAACCTGTCACCCAGTACAAAGGAGTTCTTGACCCTGCCTCTACAGGGCTTGGATCCTTTGGACAAGGCATATACCACATTGGGCACAACCATAGCACATATTATTTCCCATTG
Organism: Macrotis lagotis; assembly: GCF_037893015.1. Classification (NCBI taxonomy): domain Eukaryota; kingdom Metazoa; phylum Chordata; class Mammalia; order Peramelemorphia; family Peramelidae; genus Macrotis; species Macrotis lagotis. The sequence goes on from NC_133666.1 coordinate 83,005,219, forward strand.
GGTTAGGAGTACTCTGAAGGCAAAAAACTGGGACCTTGATACCTTGTGTCACACACCTTGAAACCCCAAGAAAGAGAAATCTGACTGAAGGAGGTAAAGGTCATCCCCATTATTTCACAAATAAAATAAATCCAGTCAGCAAAGGCATGACTCACTCTCCCCAAGGCTGACCCATAGTTGTTCAGGGTGGGGTGGGACAGAGAATGTCAGTTTACTCCATGGTATTAAGACACCAGAAACTCTAGCTATTTAGGAATCCTGAGTCCTGGGAGCGTCTTCCATGGAATCATCAACCCATGAAGCTTAGCTATCAGAGGAGGAAAGGTCCAAGATGGAAGCCAGACAGCCTGGAATAAAGAGAAAACAGGGCTCAAGGTCTGGATCTGCCTCTTTCTCTTTGTGTGACCTTGGTCATGTCCTTTCCTTCCTCATGAACTTTTTTCTTAAATGAGGAGTTTGGTCCAGATGAGCTCTGAGGTCAACTTTCTCCCTCCACCCTATTCTAATCTAGAAGCCTTTTCAGACTCTGCTCTCATATCCATATACCCTCCCTGATCCCCAAATTAGCAAGCTTGCTTCCAAGCACCAGATGAGAAAACCCTTCTAGTCTAAAGCTCTTCTTTGGGGCAGGCCCCAGTCAGCTCTCTCTGACCTTGTTCTAATTCTCTATCTTGCAGCAACTATCAGACCTCAGATTTGGAGGGGGGTAGAAGGTCAAGGTCTCAGGGTGACCACTTCAGGACCATTTCACTAACATGGGCAGGAGTCCTGGGATCTTGGACTTATATTTCCAATGACCCATGTCCCCTATTACTCAGGTCTCTAAGCCTCCAGAGTTCTTTGGACTGGTCATTTGGTCTCTCTCTCCTCTCAGATATTCACTCCTTGTCCTGGGGGACTTCAGAGACCCAACAAAAATGCTACCCAGAGTCTGGACAAAGTGGAACCCTGACTGAACACAGATGATTGATGACATCAGTGCCTACCTTGGTGGGCCCCCTTCCTGCCAATCCTGCCCCTTTTTTTCCACTGGTCCTAATCAGACATCCCACTCACCTGTTTCCATGTGGTCAGCATTCGTCCCCTTCCCCTTCCCCTTCCCCTTCCCCTTCCCCACATTGTACTTGCCTCAATTTTGCTCCCCAATCTTTCTCCTGCTCATTTCCCTCTCCCCCACTGCTACTTGAAGTGACTGGAGCTGCCACCAGGGTTACCCGGGTGTTGTCATTCTAGGATCCAATGAAAGAATGAGAGTGTGGTGTCCAGCAATCCTGTGCTGTCTATCCAGATTTCATACACATACAGAGATATGCAGAGATACAGGTAGCCACATAAATGTACATGGAGAGGGGGAGAGGGGAGGGGGGAAGGGAGAGGATTATATCATTTTATATATAGGAAATAAACCTAAATTACCTCATCTTGTATTAGAATAATATTGTAAATTTCATTTTTACATATTCTATTTCTTCACCTATATGTACTCACATATGACTACCCTGAATCTCTCACCTAGAGATTAAAACTCCCTGCATAACGTATATAAATGTTGATGATATAAGATAACATATATATGAAGACAGTGAATATGTTTATAATTACTCAGGTTCTTTTCATTCCTGTGAACAGAAAGTAATTTATTCTTTCTATGAATTCATTACATGACATACTTTATCTCCTTAAGAATATTAATCATAATTCCCCCTATTCCTACCAAGAGAAGTTACTCACATATTCATTCTCCATTCCTTAGGTCTCAGAGTTTCTCTGGAAATATTTTTATATCAATATATAAATATGAAAATTCTCTGTATTCACAAATATTAGATCTCCAAAATGCTCTTTTTCCTAAAAGTATACACTACTTCTCTGTCAGAAAACACAGAAAGATTTCTATTAACTCAGAGTTGTGTAAGCTGCACCCCATTTCACAGAGGTGTTGGGGTATGGGGGTAGAGGACAAGGACCCCTAAGGACTACTTGGGGACGTTTTCCTATGGACAGCAGATGTGTTCTCAGGGGCCTACATTTCCAGGCCACTTGTCTCCCATGCTCAGGAGCAAGGGACTCAGGGGACTTTGAGATGGGCCCTGGCCATCTCTTGCTTCTCAGGCATCCACTCTGAGGCCTTAGAGTCCTTCGTGAACAAGCCAAGAAGAACTAAGACTGAGGGCCACAAGCTGAGGGCAGATGGTCAATGATATCAGTGCCCGTCTTGGTGAGACAGAAGTGCCCCTCTCACCCAGCCCCCTCCCTCTACTGGCCCTCATCAGGTACCCCACTCACCTTTCTCTCTGCAGGCAGCATTCCTCCTTCAAAAGCCCTTGGAGATCATGTTTTCCTTCCCCACATACCTTCCCCATCCTTTCCCTCCCCTGCTGCCACCTGATGCTCCATTGTCCCTTCTTGGAAAGACCTTCACTTGCTTGCGTTCCCCTCCCCCACACCCTCTCCAATTCATTTTTTTCCTCCCCCACATCCTCTCCTGCTCATTTCCTCTTCTCCGAAAGATTTTTTCTGCTTTGCTGCCCCCCCCACTGTTACATGTGACTCTAACTCCCAGTGGGGTGTCCTGACTGGACCATTCTGGGAGGGGGCCAGGGAGAGAGAGGACCCCAGATCCTAGGGCTGATGCCCAAAGAACTGTTGTCTGTGTAGCCCTCCCTCTGCTCCCCTCTCTTCAAATCCATTGACCTATAGTATATTTTGTACATTCTTATCAAAAATGGCTCAGTTTTATTTTCAGGGCATTCATTGTCTCTAACTTTTATTTTCTCTCTATTCTTGTCTATCAGTACTGCATAGACTCTCCTAATAATCTAATAGATGTAGGATTTTTTACTTATATATACCATTATAAGCACATATATTTCTTTTATATATTCTTTATCTTCATCTATGAATAGGCATATAAGAATACAGTGTCTCTCTCCTATAAGATATAACTATATACTTATATAAATTAATATAGAAGAAAGAGGTGACAACTTATAGATACAAAACCAGAAAATATCTATGTATATATAATGTGTATTAAGGTCCTTTCTATTCCTTCCCATGTGCAGGAAGACATTTGTTCTTTCTTCAAGTTCATTTATATGATTTATAACTCTTATCTTCTCATAAACATTAATATTTCTAATTCTACATATATTGAGTATTTATTTATTCACCCTATTCATATCTATGAGTCACTATATGTACATATGTACACTCATATGTATAGATGTCAGCCTGTATGTATGTATTCTCATGCCAAGGGTGGGCAAGGAAAGGGCACAGGAGCTCTGGTCAAGGGGTTATTCAGGTGTCTTTCACCTTGATTCCCAGAGGTCCATCTGCAGCCCCAACAGGTCTCCTTGCAGAACTGCAAAATCCCACATCTGTTCTGTGGATAATCTGTACCTTCCTTCCTATCAATGAATGTTCAACTGCCATCCTGCCCACCTCCACCAAGAAGTTCTTGGTTCCTCATGCTCCAAGTCTTGTTTCCTTTAGCCAAAGTTTTGCCATCACTTCTACATTGGACATGCCCAAGGCCCGGATATTCCCTCACTGATCTGGGAGTCCTCTGAGGGTAGAGAAAAGGGACACTGACCAAGTCATCACCTTCAAGACCCATGAAAATGTTCACGTGAGGCTCTGAGTGAACAGGAGCTGGGGGGTCATTCCCCTTATTGCCAAAAGGAAGGAAACTCATTCAGAGAAAGTTCCATCTCATCCTGCTAACAGTTTGGTCCAAAGGTGATGGGAAGGGGTATGACTCCATTTACATTTTTATTTGACTACAGAGCCTGAACTGAAGACTCTCAGAAACCCCAGCTTCTGAAGAATCTTTCACAAGGACCAGCATGGTGCTTGACTATCAGAGGAAGGAGAGGCCAAAGTCGAAGTCATCTAGTCTGGTGGGAAAAAGAGACCATGCTCAACATCTGGATTTACTCCTTCTTGGTTATGTGACCTTGGATATGTCCCTGCTCTTCTCTGGACTCAGAACCTTCTCTTTCAAATGAAGAGGTTGGGGCATATAACCTCTGAGGTCTCCTTTACCCTCAATTCTTTGCAGACACAAAAGCTCATTCAGAATCTCCCCTAAAAATTATCCCCTCTCCAATACCAAAATATCTTCTTCTCCCGGCTCCTGGTGAGATAACGTGCTAGACTAATGGTTTCTCTTGGGCAGTCCCCAGTGAGAAAACTCTGCTCTTGTTCTAATTGTCCATTTTATAGACTCGCTCAGACTCATGGTACAAAGGAGTAGACAGAAAAGACCTGTAGTGACCAACTAGGGTCAATCTCCCTATCATAGACAGGAGTCTAGATTTCCTGTCCCTTGTCTCCCATGCTCAGTCCCTGGGTCTTCAAACGTGTCTGTCCTGGGCCCTTGATCTCTCTCTCCTTTTGCATATTCCCTTTACCTTTGTGGGGCAGGAGCCCCCTTCCTGGAGGAAAGGCCGTGGAGGGCCAAACCGGCCCCTCTCTCCACTGGTCCTCATCAGGCCTTCTACTTACCTGTCATCAAGTGATCACCATCCCTCTCCCACACACTCTCCAGTATATTTTTTCCTTAACCACAAGTCTGTCTGGACAACATATACACACACATATGGAGAGAGAGATAGAGAGGATTATATCATCCTACATTCAAGAAATTATCCTATATATATATGATATATATATATGATATAATTATCATCCTGTTTATGAAAAATCTTGATTATATAGATTCTTTATCTTTATCTCTATATATTCATATATAAGACTACTGTGTCTGTCATAGATTAGAACTTCCTGCTTAATGTATATAAATACATAGTTAATATAATGTAACTCATATATGTGAAGACAGAATATATTAAAGCAGATAAGTACTTGAGTTCTTTCTCTTCTATCTTATGTACAGAAAGTAACTTATTGTTTCCATAAATTTACTTGATGACTTGTACATTTTAACTACTTATGGATAATAGTAATCAATTTGGCTATTGCTATTTATAAGAATACTCCTATATTCACTATCAATTCATCTTAGGATATACCTTTTTCTTATAATGTTTCATGTCTACACACATATATACACATATACATATATATGTATAACTTCTCTTTTTCAATTCACTTGTATTATATCAACACAATGTTATCTCCACTCCTAAAACTATTCCACTCTTTCTCTTTCTGTGACAGAATACAGGAAGTTTCTTGTCTTAATATACACAGATTATAACAGGACTCATATATAGGAAAACAGACCTATAGGAATGTGGATTAGATGAGTATTCACAAAGGAACTGCCTATATTGGCATATAGAAAATCTTCATAAATGCTTATAGATGGTAATGTATAGAAAAATATATGAAAATACTTATGAGTCATAAGAAAAATGTTTTCTGTATATATATATATATATATATATATATATATATTACAAGATAGGTCACAAAAACATATTTGTGATTATCTCTAGAATATATGAAGGAACCTTCATATATTGATTCATTTAGACACAGGATATATGAGGCCTGGAATATAGACACTCAGGGAGGATGAAGACATATTCTTATTTAAACAGAACATATCAGTACAACGATGTATGTAATGAATCAAAATAAATATGAAACTATGAATTCTCACCTATGTAAAGTTATATTCAAATATTCCACTATTTCTTTCCATGAGCTTTTTCTTAGCAGTTAAGCTCCTCATCCTCTCTTGCCTTTGTCTGCTTTATCTTCCCAATTGCCAAGTCAAGATGATGTTTCTGAAGGCACTCTGCCAGGTGAAATCTATATATGATCTGTATAGAAATGTATCTGAGTCCTGAAATTTCTTCTAAAATGAGTTTAGGGGGAGGCTAGGTGGCGCAGTGGATAGAGCATTGGCCTCGGAATCAGGAGTACCTGAGTTCAAATCTGGCCTCAGACACTTAATAATTACCTAGCCGTGTGGCTTTGGGCAAGCCACTTTACCCCATTACCTTGCAAAAAACCCTAAAAAAAATAGCAAAATAAAATGAGTTTATGTGTAAGTGTGTGAGTGTCTTACCTTCAATTTCATCTGGCCTCTTTAGGCTATTTGCATCAAGAGACAATAATACTGATAGATGTCTTTGATTTGAATCTGTGAAGGTTAGGGGAGAATACCTTTCCTGTGGAAGACAGAAGCTGTTTGACATGCCCTCAGTGGGAATGGAAAAGACAAATGAGCTCTGGTCAAGGGGATATTTGGTTCTCATTCACCAAAATCATTCCCAGAACACCCTTCTGTAGTTCAAACTTGACTATTCAGACAGTTGAAAATTCTCTCCTCTGTTCTTTGGAGAATCTTCACTTCCTTCCAATCTGTGAAAACCCAACTGTCACCCAGCCTACAAATACCAAAGAATTCTTGAGCCTTCCCCTCTAGGGCTTGTGTCCTTTGGACAACACTTTGCCATAACTAACATATTGGTCATATGTAAGCACACTTTTCCCCTCATTAGATTAGGAGTTCTCACATAGCTATGCTAACACCTGTGAACCTCAGGAAAATATTCAAGGAGAAGTCTGATTGAAGGAGGTGAAGGTCAATCCCATTTTTTCACAAATGGAAGAAACCCAATCAGCAAAGGCATGGAATTTGCTCATTTTCCCCTAGGCTGATTCAAAAGTTGTTCTAGGTGGGGTGGGGCAGAAAGTGTCAATGGAACTAAATGAAGATGCCCAGAATCCTTAGCTATTTAGGGATCCTGAGACCTGAGAGTATCTTCCAAGGAATCATCAACACATGAAGTTAAGTTAGGAGGATAGGTCCAAGATTGAAGCTAAACTGTCTGGCAGTCAAGAGAGACTAGGGCTCAGGGTCTGGAATGACCCCTTTCTCGGGGTGGCATTTTGGCCATGTCCTTTCATTCCTTGTGAACTTTTTTTCTAATGGAGGAGTTTGGACTAGATGATCTCTGAGTTTTCCATTTTATTCTAACCTAAAAGTCCTTTCAAACTCTACTCTCACATCTATACACCCTCCCTGACCCCCCACATTTGCAAGGCAGCTTCCATCCACCAGTTGAGAAAACCCTTCTAGTCTAATGCTATTCTTTGGATAGGTCTAAGTCAGCAAGATCTGCCCTTGTTCTCATTCTCTTATTTGTGGGAAATATCTGACCTCAGGGGGGTGGAAGGTCAAGGTCTCAGAGTGCTTCCTTTGGGTACATTTAACTACCATGGGCATCAGTCCTGGGATCTTGAACTTATATTTCCAGGACCTATGTTCCCCATTACTCAGAACTCTGTCCCTCCAGAATTCTTTGGGCTGTTCATTTGGTCTCTCTTTTCTCTCAGATATCCATTCCTGTTCCTCAGGGTCCTCACAGAACCTACAGGAAAGCTAACCAAAACCTCGATAAAGTGGAATACTGGCTGAACACTGATGGCTGATGACGTCAATGCCTACCTTGATGGGGCAGGAGCCCTGTCCCTGCCAGTCCTACCCCTTTCTTCACTGGTCCTAATCAGACATCCCACTCACCTGTGTGCATGTGATCATCATCCCTCCCGCCACACACTCCAAGATCAATTTCTGTTCCCCCAATCTCTCTCCTCCTCATTTCCCCCTCCCCCACTGTTGCTAGAAGTGACTGAAGCTGCCAACTGTGTTACCTGGGTATTGTCATTCCTGGATCCAGTGAAGGAATGAGAGCATGGTGCCCAGCAATCCGGTGCTGCCTGTTCAGACAAACACATATACAGAAACACACATAAATATATATGGAAAGAGGGGAAAGAGGATTATATTGTATTATTTACAGGAATATAACCCTAAATTTTCTCATCATATGTAAGTAAAATATTGTAGATTTCATTTTTAAATATCCTATAAACTCATCAATATGTATTCATATATATGACTACCAAGAATCACTCTTCCAGGGATGGGAATTCAGGGAAGCCTGGAGGGATTTGCATGAACTGATGCTGAGTGAGATGAGCAGAACCAGAAAAGCACTGTACACCCTAACAGCAACATGGGGGCGATGATCTACCTTGATGGATTTGCATTCCAACAGGGCAACAACCAGGGACAATTTGGGGCTGTCTGCAATGGAGAATACCAGCTGTATCCAGAGAAAAAAACTGTGGAGTTTGAACAAAGACCAAGGACTATTTCCTTTAATTTAGGGGAAAAACCCTGATATCTTATTGTCTGATCTTGCTATCTCTTTTACTTTGTTTCTTCCTTAAGGATACGATTTCTCTCTCATTACATACAATTTGGATCAATGTATACCATGGAAACAATGTAAAGACTGGCAAATTGCCTGCTGTGGGGGGGGGGAAGTAAGATTAGGGGAAAAATTGTAAAACTCAAAACAAATAAAATCTTTATAATTTAAAAAAAAGAATCACTCTCCTAGAGATTAAAATACCCTACATCACATCTAGATATTATAATATCAGAAAGTTCACATATATGAAGACAAGGAATATGTTTTTAACTGCTCAGGTTCTTCTCATTCCTATGTACAGAAAGTAACTTATTTTTTTCTACAAATTCATTAGATGATATACTTATCTCCTCAAGAATATTAGTAATAACTTTGTCTATTCTAACAAAACTACTAAATTTTCTTTCTTTCCTCAAATATTAGATCTCCCAAATGTTCTGTTTCTAAAATTATCTACTATTTCTCTCCCTGTCAGAGAAGACAGAAAGACTTTTGTCAACTCACAGAATATTGGAACCTGCTCACCATTTTACAGGCACAGTTGCACCTCAGAGTCTAGGTGTGTAGGGGTATGGGGGGAGAGGACAAGATCCCCTAAGGACTACCTGGGGACTCTTTCCTGTGGATAGCAGATGTGTTCTCAGGGGTCTGCATTTCTAGGTCACTCGTCTCCCATACTCAGGAGTCTGAACCCCAGGTGGGCTTTGAGCAGGGCCCTGGCCATCTCTTGGTTCTTAGACATCCACTCTGAGGCCTTGGGGTCCTTAGAGCCATAAGCCAAGAAGAACTAAGTCTGGGCTACGTGGGCCACAAGCTGAGGGCAAATGGTCAGTGATATCAGTGCCTATCTTGGTGAGACAGAAGTACCCCTCTCACCCAGTCCCCTTGATCCACTGGCCCTTATCAGGAACCCCACTCACCTTTCTCTCTGCAGAAGCATTCCTTTTTCACAAGCTCTTGAATTTCATTTTTTCCTTTCCTCACACCTCCTCCATCCTATTTCCCTCCCCTGCAAACACTTGATGCTCATTGTCCCTTCTTACAAAAACCTTCTTTTGCTCAGGTTTCCCTCCCACCCCCCATTCATTTTTTCCTCCCAGGTTCCTTTCCTGATTTTTTTCTCTTCTCCCAAAGACCTTTTCTGCTTTGCTACCACTCCCCCACTGCCGATACATGAGACTCAGCTCCCAGTGGGGTCCCCTGACTTGGCCATTCCAGGAGGGGGGCACAGAGCAAAGAGGACCCCAGGACCCAGGGCTGGTGCCCAGAGACCTCCTTCTGTCTATGCAGAGCTCCTCTGCTCCCGCTCCCTTCAAGGTCTGTGGTATATTTTGCATATTCTTACCAAGGAGAGCACAAGTAATATTCAGGGAATTCATTTTTTTTTCTGTGACTTCCATTTTTTCTCTCTATTCTTCTCTATGATTACTGTATAGGTTCTCCTAATAATCCAATGTATGTAGGATTTTTTACATGTATATATATATATACATATATATATATATACATACCATTATAAGCCCTCATATGATTCTTTTATATATTTTCTATCTTCATCTATGTAAAGGCATTTAAGAATACAATGTCTCTCTTCTACAGGATATAATACTTATGTAAATTTATACAGAGGAAAGAGATTACAACTCATACATATGAAACCAAAATATATCTATCTGTTTATATATAAGATATACTCAGGTCCTTTCTTTTCCTTCCCATCAGCAGGAAGATATTTATTCTTTACATGATTTATAACTCTTCTCATAAACATTAGTAAACATACTCTCTAATCCTACAGACACTGAGTATTTCATCTCTTCACCCTATTCATATCTATGGGTTCCTATATGTATCACACATACATCTATAGGTCAGTCTGTATGTATGTATTCTCTGTATACATAGATAAGAGTATTACTCTTCCTCTTTATATCCATAAAAGAAATAACACATTGGAATAGGTCAGACTAGACTGTCCTTACTGGAGACCACATCCTCCCATTCTTTTCCTTCTATTACATAGCTTTTACCTCCAGCACGCCCTCCTGGGAACTTGCTCTCCTATGTTTTTGTTCTTAATTTAAAAACATTTCCATATGGCTCCTGTGTCTGGCCTTCAATGAATGTTCCCAGGAATGAGGTAATCTTAATCATAGATGTCCATGAGGCTGATCTATCCAGGTTGTTGGAGAAGCCCTCTTTTCCATAAGGGCAAAGCCCCACAGACATGCCCAGGATGGGCAAGGAAAGGGTACCTGAATTCTAGTCAAGGGGTTATTTGGGTGTCTTTTCAACTGTGAAACCAGAGTTCCCTTCTGCAGCCCAAGCAGGGCCCTTTGCATTAACTGAAAATTCTGACTTTTCTTCTGTGAACAATCTGTACCTTCTTTCCCTTTAATAAAAGCCCAATGGCCATTCTACCCATATTTACCAAGAAGTTCTTGATCCCAGACTCTCTAAGACTGGCTTCCTTTGGCTAATGCTTTGACATAACTACCACACTGGACATGTCCAAGGCACAGCTTTTCCCTCACCGACCTGGGAGTTCTCTGAGGGCAGGAAAAAGGGACATGAACCAAGGTATCACCTTCAAGCCCTAGGAAAGTGTACAAGTAGGGCTCTGATCAAACATGAGCTGGGGGTCATTCCCCTTATTGCAAAAAGGAAAGAACCTCATTCAGAGAAGACATAACATGTGCTCAACCTCATCCTGCTAACAGTTTATCTCTGGGGGACACAGAAGTGGTTGGAGGGGGTGGAACTCTGTTTACATTTTTACTTAACCTCGGACAGAACTGAAGATTCCCAGAAGCCCCAGCTCTAGCAGAGAATAGCTCACCAACTTTTTTTTTCAGTGCATTCTCAGCCCATGCTGCTTTATTGCTAAAAACCAAAAACAACCCCAAAAGTTTCCTACAAAGTTGCAGAGTTTTCAACTTAAGTATTTAAAAACAGTTCCTCTTTATTTCCTCAAAAGAACAAATCTCTTCTTCAAACTCCCAAAGATGCATAGATATAACAGCGAGCTGCCTTTTGCAAAATTTCAGGTATACATAATGAGAAATTCTAACAAGATTACCTTGTAAACTATAACTGGGCAATGGAGTAGAGATTACAGTGCTGCAGAAGCATACATTAAGTACTCTTCCCTGCACTAAAGAAAGTCAACATAATATATAAAATAGGTGAAGTGAGCTCTTCAGGATAGGGTTTTTCTACTCTAATGCCAAAACATTTTATTTTCTATATAAGAGTACAAACAAATGAAAAGCAGCTTTAAGAACACGAGTTACTTAAAAGATTATCATGCCCTGTTCCAATTTCTTTGACTTTTTTTCCTACTTCTCCCCATCCCTAGGGAAAAAAAAACCCCAAAATAACCCAACATTTCAACAATGGTGCAGGACACATATGACTTTGTTTTAAAGGGAAATAAATCTATTTAGAAGGAAAGTCTTCTGTTCATGAGCTTTTGTTTCTAAAGAATAATTTAAGAGTTTCTTGATAAAATTAAAGGAGTTGCATATATCAATATTACTCCCTTTTATAGGATTAATGAAGATCGATGATTGGTGTATTCTTAAGCCAAAATGTATTGGTGTATTGGTGTATTCTTAAGCCAAAATGAATAAACATTTCACAGATATTTTATGAATAAGTGGCTGAGAAAAATTGTAAAGGTTCGTGTAGGGCTTTTGAAGTAACCCCTAGAAGTATAAGTGATAAAGCAAACAAGAATCACAGACTGAAGAGGTGACTATAAACTTGTAATTCTTTCCAGAAAGGTTATCCCTCTTAAATTAGCATAACCTCACTTTATTTGTAGTAGGGCTTAATCTTGACCATGTTAGAAAAACTCCCTTTTCCAAGTTAAAGGATAAAAGTAACATTAACTGAATCTCTCATTTCATTCTTAGCCAGTTTATCCCCCTTAAATGAGGAAGTTAGTGGTAAATCTATATAACAAAATAAGGATGTCTAAATTCACCTTGAGGAGCAAGAGTTCTTTATAGAGTTTAATTGGACTGACTGATTAGACCATTAAGGGTAAATAATTTTGCGTCTCTGGCTCTAAAAATAATCTATTTCAAGTCACATAAATTCAAAAATACATCAATAAAGCAACAGATAAATAAAATTACAGATGTAACAGTATTTTCAGGTTAGTTCCTGCAAAGTGGAATAGTCTCCTTTGCTGCAGGGAGCCATTTTTATTGCTGGTCAACACCAGTACAATTCAGTACAGCTGGCTAAGTGGCTAAAATTACCTAAAAACACTGTATTAAAAAGCTACCAAAGACCTGAAACTTCTGAAGAATGCCTTCGCAAGGACCATGACACTTGATTGTCAGAGGAGGGTGAGGCCAAAATGTAAGTCATCTAGTCTGGGGAAAAAGGAGACCACAGGGCTCAAGGTCTGGGTCTACCCCTTTCTGGTTGTGTGACCTCGGTCATGTCCCTGCTCTTCTCAGGTCCTCAGGACCTTTACTTTCAAATCAAGAGGTTGAGGCAGATGGCCTCTGAGGTCTCTTTTACCCCCAATTCTGTGTAGACATAAAAGTTCATTTAGAATCCACCTCCACAATAACCCCCTCTCCAGAACTAAAATATCCTCTCTCTCTCCCAACCCCTGCTGAGCTAACCATGCTAGACTAATGGTTTCCCTTGGGTAGCCTCCAGTGGGCAAGTCTACTCCTGCTCTAAATGTTCATCTTACAAGCTTGTTCAGATTTCACAGCACAGAGGAGGGGTCAGAAAAGAGCTTATAGTGACCAATTGGGGTCTGTTACCCTACCATTGGCAGGAGTGGATTATGGTTCCTGTCCATTGTCCCCTATGCTCAGCCCTTGGGTCTTCAGAAGTCTTTGGGCTGGTCCCCTGGTCTCTCCTTTCACATATTCCCTCTACCCTGGTGCCAACCATGCCCCCTCACCATTGACCCTCATCAGGCCTCACGCTCATCTGTCACCATGTGATCACCATCCCTCTCCCCCACAACCTTTCCAGTATAATTTTTTCCTTATTCACGAGCTTTCTGAACCTCATTTTCCCCTCACCACCACCACCCCTACAAATTACTGGAACGGCCAGTGTTGTACCTGGCTGTTGTCATTACAGGAGATAGATAGTGAAGGAAAGAGAGCACAGGGACCAGACCTGACACCAGCATACCTTTGCTGTCTACCCAGACATACACTCACACACATATGAAGAGAGACAGACAAAAAGCCATTCCTCAATTGACAAATGGTCAAAGGATATGCAAAGGCAATTTACAGATGAGGAGATTAAAGCAATCCATAGCCATATGAAAAATTGCTCTAAATCATTACTTATTAGAGAAATGCAAATTAAAGCTTCTCTGAGGTACCACCTCACACCTCTCAGACTGGCCAATATGACGAAAGGATAATGATCGTTGTTGGAAGGGTTGTGGGAAATCTGGGACACTATTACACAGTTGGTGGAGCTATGAACTCATCCAACCTTTCTGGAGAGAAATTTGGAACTATGCCCAAAGGGCCACAAAAATGTGCATACTCTTTGATCCAGCAATACCATTACTGGGTCTATACCCTGAAGAGATGATGAAAAAGGGTAAAAACATCACTTATACAAAAATATTCATAACAGCCCTGTTTGTGGTGGCAAAGAATTGGAAACAAGTAAATGTCCTTCAATTGGCAATTGGGGATTGGCTTAGCAAACTGTGGTATATGTATGTCATGGAACACTAGTGTTCTATTAGAAACCAGGAGGGATGGGAATTCAGAGAAAAATGGAGGGATTTGCATGAACTGATGCTGAGTGAGATGAGCAGAACCAGAAAAACACTGTACACCCTAACAGCAAAGTGGAGCTGATGTTCAACCTTGATGGACTCGCTCATTCCATCAGTGCAACAATCAGGGACAATTTGGGGCTATCTGCGATGGAGAATGCCATCTGTATCCAGATAAAGAGCCGTGGAGTTTGAACAAAAAAAAAAAGAGAGAGAGGATTATATCATCAGGAAAGAACTCTAAATTATATCATTCTATTAATGAAAAATCTTGATTATATAGATTCTTTTTCTTCATCTATATGTACTCATATATAAGACTAATGTGTCTCATATAGAGTAGAACTTTCTGCTTAATGTATAAAATATATAGAATGCAACTCATGGATATGAAGACAGAAGATATTCAAATCAATAAGTACCCAAGTTTTTGTCTTCATACTTAAGTACATAAAGCAACTTAATCTTTATATAAATTCATTTGATGACTAGTACATTTCATGTGCTTATAAAAAATAGTAATCATTTTCCCTATTGCTGCTTATTGGAATAATCACATATTCACTCTCAATTCATATTGTAGGAACTACAGCAGAGGCCACCCACTGATATGTGATGATAATTAATGTCAACTATGGTGGGGGCAGGAGTCCCCTATCAGCCAACCCCTCTTTTCAATGCACTGGCCCACTCACCTGTCACCATATGATCACCATCCCTTTCCCTACCCCTCTCCAGCTCATTTTTTTTTCCTTCATCAGGACCATTCTGGACTTCATTTTCCCCTATTCCACTACTGGTAGAAGTGATTCGAACTGCCAATGATGCTACTTGCTTTTGTCATTCTGGGAACCTGTGAAGGAGGGAGTGAATAGGGGAACACAAGTGAGGCTATTGACCCTCTGCTTACTGTCCAGACAACATAGACATACACACAATCACACACAGACACACACACACAGACACACACACACACACACACACACACACATATATATATATATATAAAGAGAGAGAAGCAATGTTGTTCTATATAAATGAAATAACTATAAATTATATCATGCTCTATATGAAAAATCTTTTTATTTATATATGATCCTTATCTTCATGTATATGTAGTCATATATGACTATAGCTTTAATATCCATAAATATATGAAAAATATAAAGAAGCTCATATACATATATATATATATATATATATATATATAATATATATATATATATATATGAAGACAGAGAACAGATTCATATGAGTAAGTACTCAGGTTCTTCTCATTACTATATCCAGATTGTAATTTCTTCTTTCTATAAATTCTCTATCACACATGCACTTTATCTCCTCATGAATATTAGTAACCATTCTCCCTATTCCTACTGATAGGCGTATTCACATATTTACATTTTATTCATATCTTATCACCCATTTTTCTCTATACATGTATTTAGAGCTGGGCCTCCCATATACTTACACAAACATAAAAACTTTCTATTCACATATATTAGGTCTCCTAAGTACTCTATATTTCTAAAACTGTTCTCCACTGGTGATTTAAATTAGGAAAGTTTCCATCAACACAGATAGTATGTATCCCTCCCCCAATCTCCCAGGCATTGTTATAGCTCAGAGGCTGGGTCTGAGGGGGTCAGAGGGAGAAAGACAAGGTCCCCTGAGTCCCTGAAGTCCTATTTTAGGACAATTTCCTACCTTGGGCAGCGTGTTTGCAGCAGGGTACCATCTTAGTAATAGATGCCCATGATGCCAACCTCTGCAGCTGGGGGAACCCATCCTAAAATCCCATTCATACTCTAACCTCACCAACAGCAGCAACTCCCCCCAGTCCCCAGATCCAAAAGATTCCCCTCCCCCAAACCCTGCTTGGATAGCCCCCCCCCACTCAAATGCTTTCCCTTGTGCCTCCCCCCACCGGCCCATCCTGCTCTCATTCTAACAGTGAAGCTTGGGACTGGCCTCCTGAAGTAGGGCCCCCAATCATAGGCCATGTCAGATCTCTGGTTTGGGGGGGGGAAGACAATAGTTCAGGAGGGACCCCTGGGGACTGTTTGCCTCCCAGGGAAAAGACTGTCCTGGGAGGTGGTGGGGGAGATTCATCATCCCTGCTTCCCTGACCCCAACCTCCAGAGGTTCAACTTCAGGTGGCCCCAAAATCTTGGGGGTCTCATATGCCTTCTCCCAGCCCTAGAGGTCCTCAGTGAGCCACAAGGTAAGCAGAACTGAGTGGGCAAGGTGGCCCCTGCCCCAGTGAAGGACAGTCGGTGACCTCGGTGCTCCTATTGGGGAGGCAAGTGAACCACCCCCTGATGCTGCCCCTCCCTCCTCTGTCCCCCATCCACCTCCTCGGTCTCCCAGAAGTCAGCATCCCTCCCCAACGAGCCCCCTTAGGTTCAGTCCCACCTTCTCCACCCCCTTCTCCACTTCATGTTCCCCTCCCCCACCTCTGTGCTCATTTTCCCTTCCCCCTGCTCCTGATCATTTTCCCTTCCAGCTCATTTTCCCTTCCCCCTCCTCCTCATTTTCCCTTCCGCCTCCTTCTCATTTTCCATTCCCCCTCTTCTTCATTTTCCATTCCCCCTCCTCCAGCTCATTTTCCATTTCCCCCTCCTCTTCCTTTTCCCTTCCCCCTCCTCCAGCTCATTTTCCCTTCCCCCCTCCTCCTGCTCATTTTCCCTTCCCCCCTCCTCCTGCTCATTTTCCATTCCCCCACTCTTCCTGCTCATTTTCCCTTCCCCCTCCTGCTCATTTTCCCTTCCCCCTCCTACTGCTCATTTTCCCTTCCCCCTTCCTCCTGCTCATTTTCCCTAACCCCACTCCTTCTGCTCATTTTCCATTCCCCCTCCAGCTCATTTTCCCTTCCCCCTCCTCCAGCTCATTTTCCATTCCCCCTCCTACTCATTTTCCCTTCCCCCCTCCTCCTGCTCATTTTCCCTTCCCCCCTCCTCCTGCTCATTTTCCCTTCCCCCCTCCTCCTGCTCATTTTCCCTTCCCCCCTCCTCCTGCTCATTTTCCCTTCCCCCCTCCTCCTGCTCATTTTCCATTCCCCCACTCTTCCTGCTCATTTCCCCTTCCCCCTCCTGCTCATTTTCCCTTCCCCCTCCTACTGCTCATTTTCCCTTCCCCCCTCCTCCTGCTCATTTTCCATTCCCCCACTCTTCCTGCTCATTTTCCCTTCCCCCTCCTGCTCATTTTCCCTTCCCCCTCCTACTGCTCATTTTCCCTTCCCCCTTCCTCCTGCTCATTTTCCCTAACCCCACTCCTTCTGCTCATTTTCCATTCCCCCTCCAGCTCATTTTCCCTTCCCCCCTCCTCCAGCTCATTTTCCATTCCCCCTCCTGCTCATTTTCCCTCCCCCCCTCCTCCTGCTCATTTTCCCTTCCCCCCTCCTCCTGCTCATTTTCCCTTCCCCCCTCCTCCTGCTCATTTTCCCTTCCCCCCTCCTCCTGCTCATTTTCCCTTCCCCTCCTACTGCTCATTTTCCCTTCCCCCCTCCTCCTGCTCATTTTCCATTCCCCCACTCTTCCTGCTCATTTCCCCTTCCCCCTCCTGCTCATTTTCCCTTCCCCCTCCTACTGCTCATTTTCCCTTCCCCCTTCCTCCTGCTCATTTTCCCTAACCCCACTGCTTCTGCTCATTTTCCCTTCCCCCTCCTACTGCTCATTTTCCCTTCCCCCCTCCTCCTGCTCATTTTCCCTAACCCCACTCCTTCTGCTCATTTTCCATTCCCCCTCCTGCTCATTTTCCCTTCCCCCCTCCTCCTGCTCATTTTCCATTCCCTTGCTCTTCCTGCTCATTTTCCCTTCCCCCCTCCAGCTCATTTTCCATTCCCCCTGCTCATTTTCCCTTCCCCCCTCCTCCTGCTCATTTTCCCTTCCCCCCTCCTGCTCATTTTCCCTTCCTCCTCCTCCTGCTCATTTTCCATTCCCCCCTCCTCCTGCTCATTTTCCATTCCCCTGCTTTTCCTGCTCATTTTCCCCTTCCCCACTCCTGCTCATTTTCCCTTCCTCTACTCCTTCTGCTCATTTTCCCTTCCCCCTCCTACTGCTCATTTTCCCTTCCCCCTTCCTCCTGCTCATTTTCCCTTTCCCCCTCCTGCTCATTTTCCCTTCCCCCTTCCTCCTGCTCATTTTCCCTTCCCCCACTCCTTCTGCTCATTTTCCCTTCCCCCTCCTGCTCATTTTCCCTTCCCCCACTCCTTCTGCTCATTTTCCATTCCCCCTCCTGCTCATTTTCCCTTCCCCCCTCCTACTGCTCATTTTCCCTTCCCCCTTCCTCCTGCTCATTTTCCCTTCCCCCTTCCTCCTGCTCATTTTCCCTTCCCCCACTCCTTCTGCTCATTTTCCATTCCCCCTCCTGCTCATTTTCCCTTCCCCCCTCCTGCTCATTTTCCCTTCCCCCTTCCTCCTGCTCATTTTCCCTTCCCCCTTCCTCCTGCTCATTTTCCCTTCCCCCCTCCTGCTCATTTTCCCTTCCCCCTCCTACTGCTCATTTTCCCGTCCCCCTTCCTCCTGCTCATTTTCCCTTCCTCCACTCCTTCTGCTCATTTTCCCTTCCCCTCCTACTGCTCATTTTCCCTTCCCCCCTCCTCCTGCTCATTTTCCATTCCCCTGCTTTTCCTGCTCATTTTCCCTTCCTCCACTCCTTCTGCTCATTTTCCCTTCCCCTCCTACTGCTCATTTTCCCTTCCCCCCTCCTCCTGCTCATTTTCCATTCCCCTGCTTTTCCTGCTCATTTTCCCTTCCCCCTCCTCCTGCTCATTTTCCATTCCCCCTCCTCCTCATTTTCCATTACCCCCCTCCTCCTGCTCCTTTTACCTTCCCCCACTCCTCCTCATTTTCCCTTCCTCTACTCCTCTTCCTCATTTTCCTTTCCCCCCACTCCTCCAGCTCATTCCCCCCCCCCCAAGGGCCTTCTCTGCCTCATGTCCCCTCCCCCACCTCAGGTACCAGGCATTCCAGCTCCCAGAGGGCTTCCCTATCTGTGGCCATCCCTGGTGGAGACAGGGAGGTAGAGGACCCTGGGCCCAGGGCTGTTGTCCAGAGACCTCCTGACGGCTGTCCAGAAGGCCTCTGTCCCCCCTTCAAAAACACTGGACATGGTATATTCTTCTTCAGAAGAGTTCAGACTGCATATGCAGGTCTTCTGTTTAATCCATTTTCTCTCTCTATTCCTATTTATGAATATTCATGACTTCATAATGATCTCTATAAAGAATGACAAAGATATATGTATAGGTATTATATTATATAAACAGGGAGATGTATATGGGATTCATAGGAATTCTCATCATCTATGCATATTCATACATGAGAATACAGAGGTATTCCTACAGAATACAGCTTCATACTAATGTAAATGAATATAGAGAACATATGAGAAGTCCAACATAATAAAACAGAGATCTGTCTTCCTGTCAGTATATTCTCAGCTTGTTTTCATTTCAATGTAGTAAAAGGCATTAATTAATTCTATAAATTCATTTCAGTGATTTCTACATTCTATCTCCTCATAAATATTACTAATCCTTCCTCAATTTCTATGTAAATGATTACTAATATAATGACTTTTCCTTTCTATGAATGTCCACATTTTCTCTATTCTTACATTAGCATATCTTCTCTAGTATAAAACTAAAAGCATTCTCCTGCTTTTATCCATGTGACAGAATATAGGAAACCTCCTGTTTTTATGCGGAACTGATATATAAAGACTCATCTATTGAAATACAGACAGGAGAAGGTCTGGACGTAGAGGAGTAGAGCGTCAATGAGTACTGATAACTGAAGTATTCCCCCATGAGAACAGAAAGACTCCATCTGACAAGACGTGGGGGTCCTTGTATAGAGGGGTCATGAGCAACAATACATCTCTATATATATACGGAGTTCATGGTTGTTGGCTTATACTTGGGGATTAGCAAGAATATGGCAACATCTAAATGCTGATATAAAGAAATGCCATGTGACTGTGAATAATAAGGGAGTACAGGAGAGTATAGATACATTGAGCCCAGGAGGAGAACATATTAACGCTCAGCTGTATGAGTGAGAGAGAAAGGATGAGCATCCATACAGGTCACAATGTAACTGGAAGACAGATCCTCATCCCTGAGAGGATATGGCTACATCTTCCAGGCTCTTATTGTATGAGATTTGCCTCAGGAGCTGAGGTGCTCACCTGAGGCTGCCCTCTCTCTCCAGCTCCCAAGTGAAGCACTTGGGAGGCACTTCAAAAGACCTACTTTTATCTCATTATTGCTAATAGAAATTGACAAAAGTTTGTCCTCCACTGTTTGCAAAGAGCATCACAATTGTGTGTGTGTGTGTGTGTGTGTGTGTGTGTGTGTGTCCTGAAATCTTGTCTAGGCCTGGCATGGCTAACACAGTGAACAGGTCAGACTAGAGAGTGTTTAATGGAGACCACATCTTTCTGTCCTCTGCCTTCCATCAGATTGCTCTTACCTCCAGATTGTCATGGGCTTTACTCAGTTTGGTTCTGGGGGGAATTGTTTATAGCTCTCCTGGACTACTTGCTGTCCAATGATTCTGGTCTCATTTTAAAAAAACATTTCTCCATAGCTCCTTCTTCTGGCCTTCTCTACCTGATCCCAGCAGTGAGACAATCTTAGTCTTAGATGTCCATGATGCTGATCTCTGCAGGTGATGGAGAAACCTTTATGTCCTTTGGGACAGAAGAACTCCATAGACCTGCCTATGGCGGGAAAGGAAAGGGCACCTGAGCTCTGGTCAAGGCTTATTCAGATGCCTGTTTCACCCTGATTCCCAGAGCTCCATCTGCAGCCCCACCAGGTCTCTTTGCACAACTGAAAACTCCGACATCTGTTCTGTGGATAATCTTCACTATCCTCCCTATCAATGAATGCTCAACTGCCATGCAGCCCAGCTCCACTAAGCACTTCTTGATCCCTGACTCTCCAAATATTGTTTCCTTTGGCCAAATTTTGCCACCACTTCCTCATTGGTCATGTCCAAGACACAGCTATTCCCTCACTGGCCTGGGAGATCTCTGAGGACAGGGAAAAGGGATATTATTTTATGTTATCACCTTCAAGACCTATGAAAATGTTCAGACAGGGTGAGTGAACAGGAGCTGGGGGTCACTCCCCTTATTGCAAAAAGGAAAGAAACTCATTCAGAGAAGGCATAGTATCTGCTCAGCCTCACCCTAATAATTTGTCTCTGGGGGACACAAAAATGGTGGGAGGAGGTGGGACTCATTTTACATTTTTACTTAACCACACAAACAGAATTGAAGAGTCCCAGAACCCCCAGCTCTATGGGAGAACAGCTCACAAGCTTCTGAAGAATGCCTTCGCAAGAACCATGAAGCTTGGCTGTCAGAGGAGAGGACAAAATGGTAGTCATCTAGTCTGGCTGGAAAAAGAGACTGGGCTCAAGGTCTACATATACCCCTTCTTGGTTATGTGACCTTGATCATTTCCTTGACCTTCTCTGGACCTCATAACCTTTTCTTTCAAATGAAGAGGTTGGGGCATATGACCTCTATGGTCTCCTTTATCCTCCATTCTTTGTAGACATAAAAGCTCATTCATCATCTCCCCCCAAAATTATCCCCTCTCCAGTTCCAAAATATCCTATCTCTCTCAACCCCTGTTGAGATAACCTACTAAACTAATGGTTTCCCTTTGGCAGCCCCCAATAAGCAAGGTCTGTTCTTATTCTAATCATCCATCCTGCAGATTTGCTCAGATCTCATAATGCAGAAGAGAGGATTGAAAAGGGACTAATAGAAGTGGCTAGGTGGCACAGTGGATAGAGCACTGGCCCTGGAGTCAGGAGTACCTGAGTTCAAATCCGGCTTTAGTCACTTAATAATTACCTAGCTGTGTGGCCTTGGGCAAGCCACTTAACCCCATTTGCCTTGCAAAAACCTTAAAAATGGAAAAGGGACTATAGGGGCCAACTGGGGTCCATTTATCTTCAGTGGGCAGGGATCTTGGCTGTATGTTTACTGCCCATTCTCTCCCATGCTCAGCCTCTGTTTCTGCAGAGAAGTCTTTTGTCTGATCCCTTGGTCTGTCTTTTCATTTATTACCTCTACCTTGGTGGTGCAAGAGCCCCCTTCCTGCCAACCCCATCCTTCTCTCCACTGAACCTCATCAGGCTTCCCACTCACCTTTCACCATGTGATCACCTTCCCTCTCCCCTATAACCTCTTCAGTTCACTTTTTCCTTAGCCACAAGCTTTTTGCTCCTCATATTCCCCTAACTCACTAACCCTACAAGTTTCTAAAAATGCCAAAGGTATTAGCTAGTTGCTGTAATTACAGAAGGCAGAGAAGGAAGGAGAGGACAGGGGACCAGAACTGATGCTTGCCACCCTCTGTTGTCCATCCAGACATCATACATACACGCACACACACACATGCACACACATACATACATATGAAGAGAGAGACAGAGAGGATTATATCATCCTATATACAGGGAATGATTCTAAATTATATCACCCTGTTTATGAAAAATCTTGATTATTTATATAAATTCTTTATCTTCATCTATATTTACTCTTATATAAGATTACTGTTTCTCTAATATAGATTAGGACTACCTGCTTAATGTATAAAAATATATAGATAATATAATGGAACTCATGTAAGTGAAGACAGAATATATTCAAATAGACAAGTACTGAAGTTCTTACTCTTCTAATTTATGTACAGAAAGCAATTCATTCTTTATATAAATTCATTTGATGACTTGTACATTTTATCTCTTTATGAGTAATAGTAATCAATTACTCTATTGTTGCTTTTAAGAGTACTCATATATTCACTATCAATTCTTATCATTGGACCCACATTCTTATACTTTTGCATATGTGAATACACACATACACAAATATGTATAACTTCTCTCATACTAACCTATATTAGGTCTGCACAATGTTATCTCTGTTCTAAAACTATTCCACTGTTTCTCTTTCTGTGAGAGAACACAAGAAGCTTCTTGTCTGTAGACACACAGATTAATTCAGAACTCATATGTAAAGGAAAATAGACCCACAGGATTGTGGATTGAATGAGTATTCACAAATTAACTACCCACATAGGAATATAGAAAATCCATATGAATTCTTATATATGGCAACATAGAGAATATATGAAAACATTTATATATGAGTCATAAGAATAAAGATGTTTTCTGAATATATATATATATGCATTACAAGATAAGTCACAAAAACATATATGTGATTCTCTCTAGAATATATGGAGGAACTTCCAAATATTGATGCATTTATAGAAAGGATATATGAAGCCTAGAATATATCCAATCAGGGTAGATGAAAACATACATACTCATACCTAAAAGAACATATTACTGAGATGGAGTGAGTGAAAATCTACATGGAAACAAGAAATTCTCACCATTGAGGAGTTATGTCCAAATATTCCACTATTTCTTTCCATGACATTTTCCTTAGCAGTTAAGCTTCTTGGCCTCTTTTGAGCCTGTTTGCTGTTTTTCACCAATTCCCAAATCAACTAGACATTTCTGAAAGCATTCTTGGGAACCTGTGAAGTGAAATCTATTAATGATCTGTATAGAAATGTATCTGAGTCCTGAAAGTTCTTAAAAGTGTTTCATTTTTCACAACATGGGGTTGATGATCAATCTTGATGGATTTGCTCATTTTATCTGTGCAACAATCAGGGGCAATTTTGGGGTATCTGAGATGGAGAAAACCATCTGTATCCAAAGAGGGAATTGTGGAGTTTGATAAAAACCAAAGATCTATAATTTTTTTTAAAAAAGGACTCTTATTATGTAATTTTTCTATCTTTTATATTTTAGTTTTTCCTTAACAATATAATTTCTCTCTCAACACATTCAATTTTGATCAATGTGTAACATGGAAATAATGTAGACTATCACATTGCCTTCTGTGGGGGATGGGGGGAAGCGAGATTGGGGTAAAAATTGTAAAATTCAAAAATTAAAAAAGTGTTTTATTTTTCCCATGTTTTGTGCATGTGTCTGTATGTGTGTGTGTTTATGTGCATGAGTGTGTGATTGTCCTACGTTCCATTTCATGTTATCTCTTAAGGCTATTTGCATCAAGAGTCAATAATATTGATTGATGTCTTTGAGGTCTATTTGTGCACCTTGGGGAAGAAGCCCCTTTCCTCTGGTGGACAGAACCTCTCTGACCTGCCCAGGGTGGGAAAGGAAAAGACACATGAGCTCTGGTCAAGGGGCTATTTGCTTCTCATTTCCCACCATGATTCCCAGAACAACCTTTGCAGTCCGAGCAGGACCATTCAGACAGCTGAAAATTCTCTCCTCTGTTATGAGGAGAATCTTCACTTTCCTTCCCATCTGTGAAAGCCCAACTGTCACCCAGCCCACCAATACCTAGTTCTTGACCCCTACCTCTCCATGGCTTGCATTCTTTGGACAAGGCTTTGCCAGCACTCCAATACTGAGCATATCTACAGCAAAATTTTCCCCTAACTAGATTAGTAGTGCTCTGAGAGCAAGAAATGGGGACCTTGCTGGGCTAACACCTGCAACCCCCAGGAAAATATTCAAGGAGAAGTCTGACTGAAGGAGTTGATGGTCAATACCATTATTTAACAAATGGAAGAAACCCAATCAGCAAAGACATGGAATTTGCTCATTGTCCCCCAGAGTGACTTAATGGTGTTCTGGGTGAGTTGGGGCAGAGAATGTCAGTTTAGCCAATGGAACTAAATGAAGACCCCCAGAATCCCTTGCTATTTACAGATTCTGAACCCTGGGAGTGTCTACCAATGAATTATCAACCCATGAAGGTTAGCTATCAGAGGGGGAAAGGTCTAATATGGAAGTCAGACACTTTGGCAATCAAGAGAGACCAGGGATCAAGATCTGGAATCACCCCTTTCTCTTTGTAAGACTTTGGCCATGACCTTTCCTTTCCTTTTTTCTCAATTGAAGAATGTGGGTCAGATGATCACTGAGGTCTCCTTTCTTCTTCCATGCTATTCTAACCAAGAAGTTCTTTCAGACTCTACTCTCACATCAATACACCCTCCCCAACCCCCAAATTAAAAAAGGCAGCTTCCATTCACCAGATGAGAAAACCCTTCTAGTCTAATGCTCTTCTTTGGACAGGTCCCAGTCAGCAAGCTCTGCTCTAGTTCTTATTCTCTTATTTACAGGAACTATCAGACCTCAGTGAGTACAAAGTCAAGGTCTCAGAGTGATGACTTCAGGACCATTTAATTACCATGGGCATCAGTCCTGGAATCTTGGACTTATATTTCCAGGACCCAGGTTCCCCATTACTCAGACTCCTGGGCCTGCAGAATCCTTTGGACTGGTCATTTGGTCTCTCTTTCCTCTCAAATATCCACTTCTGGTCCTGGGAGTCCTCACAAAACCAACAGGAAAGATGGCCAGAGTCTGGGAAAAGTGGACCCTGGATGAGCCCTGAACACTGATGACTGATGACATCAATGCCTACTTTGGTGGGACAGGAGCCCCCTCCCTAGCTATCTTGCCCTTTCTCCACCAACCCTAATCAGACATCCTACTTAGCTGTCTCCATGTCATCAGCAATCTTCTCTCTCTCCTCCCCCCATACACTCCTAGGCTCAATTCCTGCTCCCACAAGTTCTCTCCTGCTCAGTTGCCCCTCCCCCTCTGGTGCTAGAAGTGACTGGAGCTGCCACCAGGGTTACCTGGGAGTTGTCATTCCTGGATCCAGTGAAGGAAGGAGAGCGTGGTGCCCATCAATCCAGTGCTGTCGGTCCAGATTGCATACCCACACACACAAACATCCAGACATACATAGACACAAATAGACATGTAAATATATATGGATAGAGAGAGGATTATATCCTTTTATATTACAGGCTTATCATCATAAATTACTTCATGTATAAGAGATATATTGTATAGTTCATTTTTACATATTCTATAAATTCATCTTTATGTACTCATATATAAGCCTACCAAGCATCTCTATCCCCTCCTTTCAAATCCCCTGACCTATGATATAATTTGTATCTTCTTATCAAGGAGGGCTCAATTTATTTTCAGGGAATTCATTGCCTCTCTGTCTTCCATTTTTTCTCTCTATACTGTTCTCTATGAGTCCTGCATAGACTCTCCTAATAACGCAATGCATGTAGGATTTTTTACTTATATATACCATTATAAGCACTCATATGATTATTTTATATATTCTCTATCTTCATCGATACCCAGGCATTTAAGAAGACAGTTTCTCTCTCTTCTATAGGATATAACTATACACTTATGCAATTTAATGTAGACAGAAGAGGTGGCAACTCTTAGATAAGAAAACAGAAAATATTTGAGTATATATAACATGTACTCAGGTCTTTTCTCTTCATTCCTATGTGCAGGAAGACATTTTTTCTTTCAACAAATTCACTTAAATGATTTATAACTCTTATCCTCTCATAAACATTAATAACCCTTCTCTCTAATCCTGCATATAATGAGTATTTAATATAATCACCCTATTCATATCTATGAGTCCCTATATGTATGTATGTACGCTCATATATATATATATATATATATATATATATATATATATATATGTCAGCCTGTATGTATTCTCTGTATACATTCTCTATTCCTCTCTATATTCCTAAAAAAATAATACTGAAATATGTCAGATTAGATTGTCCTCACTGGAGACCACATCTTTCCGTTCTCTGGCTTCTATTACATTGCTTTTACCTCCACACACCCTCCTGGGAAACTTACTCTCCTATGTTTTGGCGTCATTTTAAAAACATTTCTAAAGCTGTAAAATTCAAAATCTTAAAAAAGACAGGCATAAAACAAATAAAATATTAATAAGTGGCAGACCTTAAAAAACAAAAACATTTCCATGTGGCTCCTGCTTTTGGCCTTCTCGGGTTGTTCCCAGCAATGAGACAATCTTAGTCTTAGATGTCCATGAATTTGATCTATGCAGGTTGGGGGAGAAGCCATCTTTTCCTAATGGACAAAACCCCACAGACATGCCCAGGATGGGCAAGGAAAGGGCAACTGAGCCCTGGTCAAGAGGTTATTCAGGTGCCTTTTTCAACCCTGATACCAGAGCTTCCTTCTGCAGCCCAAGCAGGTCCCTTCACTCACTTGACAATTTCCATTTCTCTTCTGTGAATAATCTGCACCTTCTTTCCCTTTAATAAAAGTTCAACAGCTATTCTGTCATGTCTACCAAGTAGGTCTTGATTCCAGACTCTCTAAGACCGGTTTACTTTGGCTAAGGTTTTGTCATCACTACCACACTGGATACGTCAAATGCACAACCATTCCCCTCTGAGGGCAGGGAAAAGGGACATTAACCAAGGTTTCACCTTCAAGGCCCAAGAAAATGTTCAAGTAGGGCTCTGAGTGAGCAGATTCTGAGGTCATTCCCCTTATTGCAAAAAGGAAAGAATCTCATTCAGAGAAGGCATAGCTTCTGCTCAGTGTCAGCCAGCTAACAGTTTATCTCTGGGGGACACAAAGTGGTGGGAGGGGGGTAGGACGCCATTTACATTTTTACTTAACCATACAGACAGAAATGAAGACTCCCAGAACCCCCAGCTCTGTGAGAAAACAGCTCACCAGCTTCTGAAGATTTCCTTCACAAGGACCATGAAACTTGGCTATCAGAGGAGGGAGAGGCCAAAGTGGAAGTCATCTAGTCTGGGGGGAAAAGGAATCCACAGGGCTTAATGTCTGGGTCTACCCTTCTTGGTTAGGTGACCTTGGTCATGTCCCAGTTCTTCTCTGGACCAGTACCTTTCCTCCAAATGAAGAGGTTGAGGCAGATGACCTCCTGAGGTCTCTTTTACCCTCAATTCTTTCCAGACATAATAGATCATTCATCATCTCCCTCAAATTTATCCCCTCTCCAGTACCACAATATCCTCTCCTTGAGATAACCTGCTAGACTAATGGTTTCTCTTCAGCAGCCCCCGTGAGCAAGCTCTGCTCTTGTTCTTATCATCCATCGTACAGATTCACTCAGAGCTAACAGTGCAGAGGAGTGTACAGAAAAGAGCCTATGGTGACCAAATGGGGTCCGTTTCCCTACCATAGGCAGGAGTGGTTCATGTTTCCTGTCTCTTGTCCCCCATGCTCAGTCAGTCCCTGGATCTTCAGAGATCTTTGGGCTGGTCGCTTTGTCACTGTCTTCTTTCACATGTTCCCTCTACCTTGGTGGGGTGGGAGCCCTCTTCCTGCCAACCCTGCCCCTCTCTCCAGTGACCCTCATCAGGCCTTCCACTCATCTGTTACCGTGTGATCACCATCCCTCTCCCCCACACCCTCATATTCCCCTCACCCAACACCCCTACAAATGACTTGAACTGCCAAAGGAGTAAACTGGCAGTTTTCATTACAGGAGCCAGTGAAGGATAGAAAGGACAGGGATGAGAACTGATGCCTGCAACCCTCTGTCCAGACATCATACACACACACACACACACACACACACACACACACACAAATAGAGAGCAGAGCCATAGATTATATCACACAAAGAGATATAAAGAGAGAGACAGAGGATTATGTCATCCTATATACAGGAAATAATTCTAAATTAAAACATTCTATTCATGAAACATTTTGATTATTTATATAGATTCTTTATCTTCGTCTATATATACTCATATAGGACTACTGAGTCTCTTACAGATTAGAACTTTTAGCTTAATGTACATAAATATATAGATAATATAATGCAAGTAATATATGTGAAGACAGAATATATTCAAATAGATAAGTACTTGAGTTCTTTCTATTCTAACTTATGAATATGAAGTACTTGATTCTTTCTATAAATTCATTAGATGACTTGTACATTTTATCTCTTTATGAACAAGAATTATTTTCCCTGTTGCTACATATAAATACTCATATATTCAATATCAATTCATTTCTTAAGACCTATATCTTCTTTATTTTTCCATATTTACATTTATACACACACACACACACACATACACACACACACACACACCTAAATGTAACTTCCTTCTTTCTATTCACCTGTAGTAGGTCTACACAATGCTATCTCTGTCCTTAAAACTATTCCACTGCTTCTCTTCAGTGAGAGATGATAGGAAGCATCCTGTCTGTATACACACAGATTGGATCAGAACTAATATACAGGAAAACAGAACTATAGGAATGTGGATTGAATGAGTATTTATAACTGAACTACCCATTTAGGAGCATAGAAAGTCTTTATAAATGCTTATAGATGGCAACATAGAGAGAGACTATATGAATATACTTACAGATAACCCACAAGAAAAAAGATGTTTTCTGTATATACATAGATTACAAGATAGGTCATAAAAACATAAATGTGGCCATCCTCCATATATTGATCCATTTAGTGAAAGAATATATGAGGCCTGGAATATGGAAACTCATGGAGCAAGAAGACATATTCATACCTAAAAAGAACATATCCATACTCAGATGTATGTAAGGTGTGAATGAAAATCTAGAAGGTAACTAGGAATTCTTACTTATGAGAAGTTATGACCAAATATTCTACTATTTCTTTCCATGAGATTTTGCTTAAGAGTGGAGCTTCTCAGCCTTTCTTGGGTCTGCCTGCTGTGTCCCTTCAATTCCCTAGTCATGTAGATATTTCTGAAGGTGCTCTTGGGAGCCTGTGAAGTGAAATCTATATATGATCTGTATAGAAATGTATCTGAGTACTGAAAGTGCTTCATAAAAGAGTTTCATTTTTCACATTTTTGCGTATGTATCTGTGTATGTATGTATGTTTGTGTTTGTGTGTGTGTGTGTGTGTGTGTGTGTGTGTGTGTCCTACGTTCCATTTCATCTGGCCTCTTTAGGCTATTTACATCAAAAGACAATAATATTGATAGATGCCATTGAGGTAGATCTGGGCAGGTTGGACGAGAAGCCCTTTTCTTCTGGTGGACAGAAGTTCTCTGTCCTGTCCACAATAAGAAAAGAAGACACATGAACTCTGGTCTAGGGATTATTTCTCATTTTTCACCATGATTCCCAGAACATCCTTCTTCAGTCCAAGGAGGACCATTAAGAAAGTTAAAAATTCTCTTCTTTCTTTTGTGGAGAATCTTCACTTTCCTTCCAATCTGTGAAAGCCCAACTGTCACCCAGTCCAACAACACTAAGTGGTTCTTGACCTTGCCTCTCCAGGGCTTGTGTCCTTTAGACAAGGCTTTGTCATCACTTCCATAGGGGTCATAGTCACAGAATACCTTTTCCCTCACTAGATTAGGAGTTCTCTGAGGGCAAGAAATTGGGACCTTGCTAGGCTAACACCTGCAACAGCCAGGAAAATATTCAAGGAGTAGTCTGATTGAAATAGGTGAAGGCCATTCCCATTATTTCACAAATGGAATAAACTCAATCAGTAAAGTCATGGAATTTTCTCATTCAACCCCAGGCCAACACAAAGGTGTTCTGTGTGAGGTGGGGCAGAGAATGTCAGTTTACCCTATAGTAATAAATGAAGACCCCCAGAATGTCTAGCTACTTAGGGACCCTGAACCCTGGGAGTATCTTCCAAGGAATCATCAACCCATGAAGCCTAGATATCAGAGGAGAAAAGGTCCAAGATGGAGGTCAGACAGTCTGGCAGGCAAGAGAGACCAGAGCTCAAGGTCTGGATCTGCCCCTTTCTCTTTGTGTGAACTTGATCATGCCCTTTTCTTCCTTATGAACTTTTTTTTTCTCAACTGAGGAGTTTGTTCCAGATGACCTCTGAGGTCTCCTTTCTCCCTCCATCCTATTCTAACCTAGAAGTCCTTTCAGACTCTACTGTCACATCTGTACATCCTCCCTGTTCCCCAAATTAGCAAGCTTGCTTCCCTCCACTACCCTTCTAGTCTAATGCTCTTCTTTGGACAGTCCCTAGTCAGTAAGCTCTGTTCTTGTTCTAATTCTCTGTCTTGGAGGAACTATCAGACCTAAGGGCCTAGCGAGGTGGAAGGTCAAGGTCTCAGAGTGACCACTTCAGGACCATTTCACTACCATGAGCAGGAGTCCTGGCATCTTGGACTCATATTTCCAGGACCCAGGTCCCCCATTACTCAGACTCCTGGGTCTTCCGAACCCTTTGGACTGGTCATTTGGTTTATCTTTCCTCTCAAATATTCACTCCTGGTCCTCAGGGTCCACACAGTACTAACAGGAAAGCTAACCAGAGCCTGGACAAAGTGCAACCCTGGCTGAGCCCTGAACACAGATGGCTGATGACATCAGTGCCTACCTTGATGGAGCAGGAGCCCCCTTCCTGCCAATCCTGCCCCTTTCTCCAATGATTAGACTTCTTACTCAACTGTCTCTATATGATCAGCATCTCTCCCCCACCACCCTCCTAGGCTCAATTCCTGCTCCCCCAATCTCTCTCATATTCATTTTCCCCTCCCTCACTGTGGCTAGAAGTGACTTGGGCTGCCACTGGGCTTACCTGAGTATTGTCATTCCTGGATCCTGTGAATAAATGAGAACATGGTGCCCAGCAATCCTGTAATCCTGTGCTGTCTGTCCAGATTGAATATACACACACAAGTCAACAGATCATATATATATATATATATATATATATATATATATGCATATATATATGTATATATATATATATGTGGAGAGAGAGAGACATTGTTTTGTATACAAGTTCATAACCCTAAATTACCTCATCATATATAAGAAAAGTATTATATATTTTATTTTTACATATTCTATAAACATATCTTTATGTACTTATATATATGACTACTGAAATCTCTCTCCAGTGATTGAAACACCCTACATAATGTGTATAGATGTATAGATAATACAAGAAAGCTTATATATTTGAAAACAGGGAAAATACTCAGGTTCTTTTCATTCCTATGTACAGAAAATAATTAATTTTTCCTATAAATTCATTAGATGACATACTTTATCTCCTCAAGAAGATTAGTGGTCATTTCCCCTATTCATTACAATGGAAGCACTAAATTTTCTATATCTTTTCTCCAATATTACATCTCCTAATTGCTCTTTTTCTAAAAGCATCCATTAATTCTCTCCCTGTCAGAGAAGATAGACTTTTGTCAACTCACAGAGTATTGGAACCTAACCCCCATTTCACAGGCACAAATTACATCTCAGAGTCTGGGTGTGTGGGGATTTGGGGAGAAAGGGCAAGGTCCCCTAAGGACTATTTGGGGACTTTTTTCCGTGGATAGCAGATGTGTGCTTAGGGTCCTACATTTCCCAGACACTTTTCTCCCATGGTCAGGAGGCTGAGCCTCAGGGCCCTGGCCATCTCTTGCTTCTTTAGACATCTACTCTGAAGCCTTGGGGTCCTTAGTGAACTACAGGCCAAGAAGAACTAAGGCTGGGCCATGTGGGCTACATGCTGAGGGCAGATGATCAATGATATCAGTGCCCACCCTGGTGAGACTGAAGTCCCCCTCTCACCTGATTCAATTCCTTCACTTGCCCTCATCATGTACCCCACTCACTTTTCTCTCTGCAGGCAGCATTCCTCCTTCACAAGCCCTGTAAGGCTCATTTTTTCCTTCCCCATCCCATTACTTGTCCCCTGCAACCACCTGATGCTCATTGTCCCTTCTTGCAAAGACCTTCTCTTATTCATTTACCCTCCCCCACACCCTCTCCTGCTCATTGTCTTTTCTCCCAAAGACCTTATCTGTTTTTCTGCCTCTCCTTCCCTGCTGCTACAAATGGTTCAAGGACCAAGTGATGTTTCCTGACTGTAGATATTATGGGAGGGGAGCAGGGTGGGAGAGGTCCCAGGGTCCAGAACCAAGGCTCAGAGTTTCCCTGCTGTTTGTTCAGACCACCCTCTGTTCCCCCTCCCTTCA
The DNA here is from genome assembly GCF_037893015.1 of Macrotis lagotis. Classification (NCBI taxonomy): domain Eukaryota; kingdom Metazoa; phylum Chordata; class Mammalia; order Peramelemorphia; family Peramelidae; genus Macrotis; species Macrotis lagotis. Next base: position 83,038,109 of record NC_133666.1, read on the forward strand.
AAACCACTGAGCTTTTCTATATTTTATATATTCTTGTCAAGGAGGATTCAGTTATTTTGCAGGGCTTTTGTTGTCTCTGTGTCTTCCATTTTTTCTCTCTATTCTTCCTTATGAGTATGGTATAGGCTCTCTCAATAATCTAATGGACATAGGATTTTTGCTTATATATACCAACTCATATTTCTTTTATATATTCTCTATCTTCATCTATGCAAATTAATATAAGAATACTGGGTTTCTCTTGTATAGGTTATAAGTATATACTTATATAAATTAATATAGAAGGAAAGGCAACAACTCATAAATCTGAAAATAGAAAATATCTATATGTATATATGTAATGTAGAGTCAAATCCTTTACCTTGATTCCTCTGTGCAGGAAGACATTTGTTCTTTCTACAAATTCATTTATGTGATTTACAATTCCTCTGTTCTTATAACATTACTAATCATTCTATCTAATCCTACATATATGAGTATATTTGCCCTATTCATATCTATTAGTCTATTTTATATACACATATATACATGCACACACACATATATGTCAGTATATATGTATACATTCTCTGTGTCCATTATGATGAATATTACTATTTCTTTTTTTTTTAGGTTTTGCAAGGCAATGGGGTTAAGTGGCTTGCCCAAGGCCAAACGGCTACGTAATTATTAAGTGTCTGAGACCGGATTTGAACCCAGGTACTCCTGACTCCAGGGCCGGTGCTTTATCCACTGCGTCACCTAGCCGCCCCAGATAGTACTATTTCTATATTGCTAATAGAATTACACTGTTTCTCTTACTGTGAGAGAATATATCAAAAATGTAGTCTTTATGAACTCAGAATATATCAGGATTCATTGGGAGGTTTGTAGACAGAAAACTGAAGTATCTGTATGTAGAGGAATGTAAAAGACTGTTGAGGGTCACAGGAAGGTTGTTGCGTGACTGGGAATGACTTCAATGACTAGGAATGACTTAAAGGTCCTCTTTGCTCTCCGGATCTCCTCATCAGTTCCTTAAGTTTTGGCACTTCCTGGAACATTGTGTGCAAACACTAAACCTGTGATAACAACCTTGTGTGAGAATACTAACCAGAGGAAGAAAACTTTTATCACCTGCTGTCCAGGAGCATGAGCATGCAGGCATCGTTTGATTGGCTACTTAAAGAATGTCATGTGAATTGGGAATAAACCAGGGATTAAAGGGTATTTAAGCTCTTGCATTACATTAAATAAATGGAGAATTTGCCATTTTTGTCTCCTGCCTCTTCAATGTTCACCTGAGAACTTGACTATAGCTGGACTGAGTCAAGTAATAGGTTATGAGGAAAGTATAAGTTAGCTGAGCAGCACACAACAGAGGAATGAGGAGTGAATGAGTTTCCATATATGAAGTACTCCTATGGGATATAGAAAGGCTCTTTGAATGCTTACTTATGCCAACAAAGAGAATAAATGTCTAATCATACATAGTTCATAAGAATCAATAAATGGACATAAAGAATGTCCATCTGTGAGGGGATATTGTTAAATTTTCCATCCTCCCTTTTCCATAGGATTTTGTTTAGGAGGTAAGTCTCTCAGGTTGTTTGGCAAGGGGTTACTTTGCCTCTCCATGTTCAAACTCAAGGAGATACTTCTGAAGGCACTTATTTTTAAGGTTTTGGCAAGGCAATGGGGTTAAGTGGCTTGACAAGGCCACACAGCTAGGCAATTACTACGTGTCTGAGGTCAGAGTTGAACTCAGGTTCTCCTGACTCTAGGGTCTGTGTTCTATCCACTGTGCCACCTATCCACCCCCTGAAGTCACTTTTGAGATCCTCTTTTGTCTCCTCATCATGATTACTAATTGATATAAAATAAAATTCTTTATTAGGTGACTGTACGGGGAGTTCCCTAGTGTATTTGTGGAAGGGGTGAAACAGATGTTTTCCAGGGTATCCAGGATATTTGTTTGTCCTAGCTTCCATCCCTTCCCCAGTTGGATGTTACTGCCGCAGTGTGTATGTAAGGGTGGGAGCACACATTTCTCTTCCTGTATGTGTGTGCTTCTGTCCTAGCTTCCATCCCAGTCAAGCAACCAGTCTCTGCAAGACGCCCTACTGAACACCAAGCACTGATGGGTGAGATCAGTGTCTAACTTGGTGGGGCAGGAGTCCCCATCCTGTCAACCCTGCCTCTTTTTCTATTGACTCCCATCAAGCATCCCACTCACCAGTCACCATGTGATCACCATCCCTCTCCCCCACACCCTTTCCAGAGCATTTTTCTTTTACCATGATCCTTCTGGACCTCATTTCCCCTCCCCCACTGCTGGTAGAAGTGACTAGAGCTGCCAAGGATGTTACCTTGCCTTTGTCATTCTGGGAGTCAGAGAAGAAACTAGAGGACAGGGGACCATTAGTGATGCCAGTGACCCTCTGCTGTATGTCCAGACAACCTACACACACACACACACACACACACACACGCACACGTTGCGGCTTGCTTCACCTTGGGGCCCTATCAGCGACAAACTCCCTCCCTGAGGGGAGCTGAGAATAAGGAATCAAGCCACACTGCCTTATGCCTCCAGCTCAATTTTATTACTGCTTAGCTTCTAGATATATACTGTTAGGTCTTCCAGGGTAGAACAAAGGAAAATGAGGGAATGGGGGGATGTAACAAGAGAGGTCTACGTGCAGTACTTGCATTACAGGATAAGGGGTTCCGTTGGGAGGAGGTGGTAAAACACAGCTGTGTCCTGTGGGGTTGTGGGGCAGAAAGACCAGCTCCCAAGGACTCCTGCATACCTTATCTCTCAGGGCAGCAAGCCAGCTCCTGAGATTGTGTCCAGGTGGCGGGGCTGTTGGAATAGCCTGTGTTCCCACGAGTATATAGATCTACATGAATATGAATTCAGTGAGTATTCACAGATGAAGTACCCATAGAGAAATATGGAAAATCTATATAAATAAATAAATTTATATAAATCTATAAAATCTATATATGCTAACATATAGAAAGAATATATGAATACTCATATAGATGAATCACAAGAAGCAACATATTTCATGTTTACATGTAGAATACATGAGAACTCACAAAAACATATATGTGACTATCTAGCGTATATGGGCAAAACTGCATTTTGATTCATTTGAAGAGAGGACAGATACGTACTGAAATATGAATACCTAGGGATGATGAAGGAATAATTCATACCTAAAGGAAATATATCAGTATTCAGATGAATGGATGCAATGAGAGAAGCAGTCATTATTCATGCATGTGAAAATATTCAAGGAAAATGCACATGGAAACTAGGAAAGCTCACCTATGAAGTTATGTCCAAATATTCCACTATTTGTTTCTATGAGATTTTCCTTTAGGACTTATGTTTCTCAACCTCTTGTGCCTCTGTCTGCTGGATCTCTCCAACTCCCAAGTAAAGTAGATGTTTCTGAGGGTGCTCTTGGGAGACTGTTGAATGAAATATATACATGATTTACATAGAAATGTGCTTGAGTCCTGAAAGTTCATCTTAATAAAAGAGTTAAAGTGTACACAAGTGTTTTTATATCATTTTGTGTGTGTGTGTGTGTGTGTGTGTGTGAATGTGAGAGCATCTGTGTTTCCCTCTCTGTGTCCTAACTTCCTGTCCATTGTTTGCTGGATCATTGGTCTCCAGTGTGTGTGAGTATGGGTATTTGCCTGTTTCTGTATGTCCATCCAGTGCTTGATCCCTGATTCACAAATGTATGTGGTTGTGTGTGTGTGTGTGTGTGTGTGGTGATGAGGAAGTAAGGAAAAGTGTTTCTTTGTATTTCCCTTTATGTGTATGTGTTTGTTCTAACTTCCATCCCATTGTTTTATCATTTCTAACATATTTGAGTATTTTAATGGAGGTCACATTATTCTGCATTGGACATTCCTTTAATTAAGTCTCTATTAATTATATTTTCTCTAATCACTTTGGGGCAAATGAGGCAGTGTTTATATTGGTCTTGGTGAAGTTGCTCTCCCATATTTCTGGCTTCATTTGACAAACTATTGGATTTTGCTCCTGCTTCTGGTCTCTTCAGACTGTTTTCAAAGTGAGATAGTCTGAATGATAGATGTCCACAAGACTGATCTACCTCTTTGCCTAGTGAGCAGAACTCTACTGGCCTGCCTGGCAGCGGGGGAGCAAGGAAAGGGCAGATGAAGCTCATCAGCTTTGATAAAGGTTTTATTTGGCTTCCTTTCCCACCTTGCTTCCCAGAACCCCCTTCAATAATCCAAGCAGGTTCCTTTGCACAGCTGAAATGCCCCACCCCTGTTTTATGGATAATCTGCACTTTCCTTCCCAGCAGTGAAAGCCCAGCTGCCACCCAACTCACCTCCACCCAGCAGTGAAAGCCCAGCTGCCACCCAAGTCACCTCCACCCAGCAGTTCTTGCCCCTGCCTCTCTGGGTCTTGCCCCCTTTGGCCAACATCTGGTACATCCAAGGTATTTCTTTCCCACATTAGATTGTGAGTTCTTGCAGGGCTCTGAATGAAACAACTTGGGGGGGGGACATCCTCTTTATTCACAAACTGTAAAGCCAATTCAAGTAAGGCAGAATTTGCTAAGGGTCCCTCTGGTAAGTGTGTATTTCAGATTAGCCCCAAGTGAGGGTAATGTATGCTTGTATGAATGACTTGCTTCACTTTTTATTTAACTACACAGATATAACTGAAGACTCCCAGAACCCTCAGCTCTATGGGGAACCAGCCCACCTGCTTCTGAGGGAAGCCTTCCCAGCTTCCCCTGTTTTCCAATAAGGAGGTTGAGCCAGATGAGCTCTGGGATCCCTTTTAATCCTCCATCCTACCCAAACCTAGAAACCATTCAAACTCTACTCCTACATTCACACACCTTCCCTGACTCCCATATTAGCAAACCAGCTTCCAATCACCAGAAGAGAAAACCTTATTAGACTAAGGTTATCCCCTTGGGGTAGCCCCAATCAGAAAGCTCTGTCTTTGATCTAACCATCAATTTCACATGCAATATAGATTCAGGGGAAAGATGAAGATATATGTGAATGTAACAGAAAGAATTTGGGTGGAGATGTAAACTGACTTGAAGTAGAGAATTATGATTGTAACAGAAACAATTGTAATCTTAAAAAATTGGGTGAAGATCCCCATTACCATTGCTTCATTGTTTAATGTAAAATTTGTATCCTTTTCCTTAGGCTTTACCCTCTACTTAATTCTTGGTCCAGTATAGGGAAAGGGAGTTCACTTTTGTTCTCTGGATGAGAGGCAAGACATTAAAACCTGGTTTGGACCAGAGCTCAGAGCCATCTGAGTCTTCTCTGACAATGGTCCAGACAACACTGCTTGGCTGTTCTTGTTAGTTTCTCATTCTCTCTCTCTGTCTCTCTCTCTCTCTCTCTCTCCCTATGTCTTGTAACCTTTTTAATAAATTTTTGTTTAATTTCCACCCATGATTTCCCAAGTCTGAATAATGATTCCTCATAGACAGAGTTGAACCCAAGTAGCCAGTGACAACAATATGAGACCTCGGAATCTTGGGAATGAACAGAGAAGGTCCTGTAGTGACCATTTGGGGACCATTTTCCTATCATGAACAGCAGTCCTGGGATCTGGGGTTTGTGTTTTCAGGCCACTTGTACCCTGTACTCAGGACCCTGGGTTTCCAGAGATCTTTGGCATGGTCCCCTGATCTCTCTCCCCTCTCAAATATGCACTCCTGGCCTCAGGGTCCTCAGGTAGTCACCAAAAAAGCCAATTAGTCAGGACCAAGTGGACCTCCTGCTGAGCATCCAACACTGATGGCTGATGACATCAATGTCTACCTTGGTGGGGCAAGAGTCCCCTTATAGCCAAACCTACCTCTTCTCCACTGGCCCTCATCAGGCATCTACTCACCTTTCTAAATGTGATCACCATTCCTCCCCCTCCCCTCCATCAGGATCATTTTCCCCTCCTTCAGTCTCTCTCCTACCCTTTTTCCCCTCCCCTCCCCACAAGTGATTGGAGTTGCCAGAGGGGTTACCTGTGCATTTTGCCATTCCAAGATCTGGTGAAGAAAGGAGAGCATGATGCCCAGCAATCCTCTGCTGTCTGTCCAGATGGCATATATATACGCAAACACATAAACACAAAAATAGATATGTTGAGAGACAGAGAGAGATGAGAGAGAGAGAGAATGAATTATACCATCCTATATTCCTATATATAGGGAATAACCTTAAATTATCTCACAGCATATATGAAAATCTTTGTAATTTTACTTTTATGATTTTTATCTTCATCTATATGTACTCATATAGAAGACTGCAGTGTCTCTCCTATAGATTTATAACTTCCTGCCTAATGTATATAAATTGAAAAAAATGACAACTCATATATATACATACATACATATATATGTATATATATATATATATATATATATATATATATATATGAAGACAGAAAACCTCTATATTTATATAGGTGAATACTTGGGTTCTTTCTCTTCATTCCTATCTATAGAAAGTAATTTATTCTTTTTATAAATTCATTAGTGACTTGTGCCTTTTCTATCTTCATAAATATTTGTAATCATTTTCCCTATTCCTCCTTAAAGGAATACTCATATATTCACTGTCAATCCATATCTGAGGATTCATATTTTTCTATACTTTTAATTGTATCTATATATATTTAATTATACCTTCTTTATATATATATATATATATACATACATATATATAGTCCTGTTTATATGTACAAAGTATATCCATACACATATATAGGAATATAGACCTACAGGAATATGAATGGAATGAGTATTCACAGATGAAGTACCCATATAAGAATAGAGAGGGTCTATATAAATGTTTATATATGCCAACATATAAAGAGAATTTATAAATAATCTTACATACAAGTCACATGATAGTTTACAAAAACATAACTATGACAATCTGTAAAGTATATGGAAGCACCTCCATATATTCATTCAATTATAGAGTGGATATATGGGTATAGAAATATAAACATCCAGGGAGGATGAAGGATCTTCATACCTAAAGAGAACATTTCTGTAATCAGATATATGGATATAGTGAGTGAAACTACACGTGGAAACTAGGAATGTTCACTTATGAGGAGTTATGTCCAAATATTTCACTATTTCTTTCCATGGGGTTCTTCAGAGGTGTTAAGCTTCTCAGTCTCTCTTGCCTTTATCTGCCAGGAAATCTCCAATTCCCAAACCAAGTAGATGTTTCTGAGTGATGCAGGGGAAAGATGAAGAGAACTGTGAATGTCAAAGAAAGAATTTGGATGGAGATGTAAATTGACTTGAAGCAGAGAATTATGATTGTTTTACAGAAACAATTGTGATCTTCGAAGCAGCTTGGTTAGGGGGTGGCTAGGTGGTACAGTGGATAGAGCACCGGCCCTGGAGTCAGGAGTACCTGAGTTCAAATCTGGTCTCAGACACTTAATAATTACCTAGCTGTGTGGCCTTGGGCAAGGCACTTACCCCATTGCCTAGCAAAAAAAAAAAAAAAAAAAAAAAAAAAAAAGCAGCTTGGTTGCGCTGTAAAGAATTGGAAATTAAGTAATGGCCTTCAATTGGGGAATGGCTTAGCAAACTGTGGTATAAGTATGTGACAGAACACTATTGTTCTATTAGAAACCAGGAGGGATGGGAATTCAGGGAAGCCTGGAGGGATTTACATGAACTGATGCTGAGTGAGATGAGTGTTGTGCACCTTGTACTCTGATATCTGATAAGTGTCTAACTTGGTGGGGCAGGAGTCCCCTTCCTATGAACCCCTCCCCTCTCTCAGTGCATCTCACTCACCTATCACCATGTGGTCTGTATCCCTCCCCTCCTAGGCTCATTCCCCCTCCCCTACTCCTTTTCCTGCTCTCCCCCATTGCTGTTATAAATGACTGGAGCTGCCATCTAGGTTACCTGGCTGCTGTCATTGTGGAAGATGGTGAAGAAAAGAGAGAATGATGCCCATCCCTCTACTGTCTATCTAGATGGCATGTGGAACAAGAGAGACAGGAGTATTATATAGACCTATATATGGGAGATAACTTTAAATTATATCATCCTATTTATGAAAAATCTTATATATTTCACTTATTGATATTCTCTACCTTCATTTATATTTGCTATGTATAAGACTACAGTGTCTTTCCTATAAATTATAACTTCCTGTTTAATGAATATAAATCTATAGTTAATATAAGATGAGTCATATATATGAAAATAGAGAATATATTCATAGAGTTCTTTCTCTTCATTTCTATGTACAGAAAATAATTTATTCTTTCTATGAATTCATTAGATGATTTTTATCTTCATGAATATTAGTAATCATTCTCCTATTCCTACCTATAGGAGTACTCACATATTCACTCCCAATTTCTATCTGAGGATTCATATTTTTCCAATAACTTTATTTAATTCTACATATGTACATAAATATACCTTCTCTCTTCATATTCACTTATATTAGGTCTCCTAAATGCTCCATTTCTAAAAGTATTCCACTGTTTCTTTCCTGTGAGAGAAGATAGGAAGACTCCTATCTGTATACACATAGAGTATATTAATATTCATATATAGGAATATAAATTTACAGGAATATGAATTGAATGAGTATTCATAGAAGAAGCACTCATATAGAAATATATAAAGTCTATAAATATGCTCATATATGCCAACATATGGAGAGAATATATGAATATTCCTATAGATGAGTCACAAGAAACAACATATTTTGTTTATACATAGAATACACAATAGCTCACAAAAACATTTATGTGACTGTCTCTAGAATAAATGGGTGAATCTCCATATATTGATTCATCTAGAGAGAAGATATATGAGTACTGAAATATGAACATCCAGGGTAGATGGAATATTCATACTTAAAGAAACCATTTCAATGCTCAGATATATGAATGCAGTGAGAGAAGAGCTGATTATTCATGCATGTGAAAATACACACAGAAAATAAAAATGCTCACCTATGTTCAAATATTCCACCATTTCCTTCCATGAGATTTTCCTTAGTGATTAAACTTCTCAGCCTCTCTTGCCTTTATCTGTTAGAGCTCTCCAATTCTCAAGTCAAGTAGATGTTTCTGAGTGTTGTCTCTAGATTCTGTTAAGTGAAATCTATATATGATCTGTATAGAATTGTGTCTCAGTCTTGAAAGTTCACCAGCTTAAAAAAGTTTCAGTGTTTACAAGTTTTTTCTACCTCTGTGTGTCAGTGTGGGAGCATCTGTGTTTCTGACTCCCTCTGTGTTTATGTCCTAACTTCCTGCCCACCATCTGCTCAAGCATTGCTCACCAGTGTGTGTAGCTGTGGGAGTTTGCATGTTTCTGTATGTCTGTGTCTGTGTGGATAGACTACATTAAAACCCATCCAGTGCTGGATCACTGAATCACAAGTTTATGTGTGTCTACTGGGGTTTGGGTGGGAGTATTATAGAACTATAGGAGCCTGTGTGTTTCTTTCTATGTCTCTTTAAGAGTGTGTTTATGTACTAACTTCCACCCCACCCCCTGCTCCATTATTTCAACATACTGGAATAAATCAGATTAGAATGTGGTTTTTTTTTTAGGTTTTTGCAAGGCAAATGGGCTTAAGTGCCTTGCCCAAGGCCACACAGCTAGGTAATTATTAAGTGTCTGAGGCTAGATTTGAACTCAGGTACTCCTGACTCCAGGGCCGGTGCTCTATCCACTGCACCACCTAGCCGCCCCGGGAAGTTATAATTTATATGATAGATATTGTAGTTTTATATATGAGTTCATATGGATGAAGATAAAGAATATATAAATATATAAGATTTTTCACATATAAGATGATATAATTTAGGATTATTTCCTGTATTTAAGATGCTACATTCCTCTCTCTCTCTCTCTCTCTCTCTCTCTCTCTCTCTCTCTCTCTCTCTCTCTCTCTCTCTCTCTCTCTCTCTCTCTCTTTCTCTCTCCTATCCTCCTCTATGTGATTCCAGATATGGTCTGTGAGCTCCCAGACTGCAGTCTTCATCTGTTCTCACAGGGAGAGAAGCAGGGTACCCTGTAAAGAATGTAGAGAGGATGTTGGGATGCTCTAATCAATGTAGGTTAATACTAATTTACATATTGAGAGAATAATTAGTAATGCTTATGACATGATAGATGTAGAAATCATATACATGAATTTATAGAAATAAATGACTCCTTCTAGAGTGGAATGATAAGAATGACCCTGAGTAGTACATACATAGAGACAGAGAGACATCTTCTCTTTCTTAATATGCTTGAGTTGCTATATATTCTTTTTTTTAATTCAAATAAAAAATTTGATTGTGACAGTTACTTTGATTCTGATGAACTGATTGTAAATTGATACAAGTCATATCCACTGGGACAAATACTCCCTTAGGAAAGAGTAAACACCTATATCTAGGAACAAAAAATATTTTTGGTTAAATGAATGAATGAATGAATACCCTGGTCCTGTGGCATATATACCTTTTGCATATCCTCACATTAATGTCAGTATTTTCCCTAAATAGTACCACCTCTCCTCCTCTATCTCATGTCTATCTAGCCATCTATATGTATACCTGCATCTGTGTGTGCCTGTGTGTGTAAAATATACATATTATACATATACATAAAAATAAACATAAAAATATACATATAGAGAGAATGAGTTTCTCTATATTTTGTAGGCTGAAAGTATGACTGCTCGCTGACCCAACCCCATTGCTATCTACATGGAAAATGTGATGTTCTCCATTTCTGACCTGGATCCCTCCTAAGGCCCTCACCATTCTGGCAGTAGACTGTTATCTGATAAGCTTTAACTCTAATGTAGCTTAAAATTCTAGAACTCAATTGATCCACCAACCTCAGTCTCTCCTGGTATCAGGGATTACAGGCTTGTGCCATCATCCCCAACACATGAGTAATTCTTAATTCAGTAGTAATTCAGTGCTAAAGAAGGGCTAATTCAGAATAGAACCTTTATTACACCTCCCTGTGGACAGTGGGACCAGGCTGCCTGGGGTTGGGAATGGGGAAGACCCATAATGCCAAAGTTTTATGATTCAATGGTAGTGGGGATATTAGAGATATCTAGAAACAGCCCCAGGGAGGTGAAATTACTTCCACAAGGTCACATAGGGAAGAAGCAGCATAACCAAACTAAATGAAGTGGGGAGGGGAACACAAGGAAAAATTAGCTATTAAAAATGGAGGATTACAATAATTCTTCGTTTGTACAATCTCCATGTAAACTGAAAATTATATTTTATAAAAGTGTGGTGAAATAATTATACTGACTTAAATTTCCCTCTTTCAGCCCTCCTCCCCCAACACATTTCCACCCAGGAGTCCTATACCCCTGAACCTCAAATCTCAGATCTCTTTGTTCCCAAGTGGGTTCATCTGTTACTAATAAGATGATAAAGTTGGGAGCAGTAATCCAAAGCAGTTATTCAGGCAAAATGGGATCTTCTAGGGTCTGAGGCACTATCCAAGTAACTTCAAGGGATAGCAGGCACTAGATAGCCCATATACATCTGTAAGATCCAGCCTTCCCATTCTCTTGAACCTCTTACCACCATCATAGACCTACTCTTGTACCTTTACACAGGCTTAGGTGTTAGAGAGCAGAACAAAGCATATGTGAACTCAGTGGACTGAATTGTTGAGTGCAGCTTATTATAAAGGGCATTCTAGGTTAAGGAAGAAACGATGATTACAACATTGAACCTGGCTTAGGCAAGCACCTTGCCCCTCAGTTCCTCTGCCTGCATCGAACAGGTAAGTCTCAAGACAGCCCACATGACAAAGCTTCAGCCACAGCAAGGACAGAAGCAGCATCACTGCTCCTCAGAGACTCCAGAACATTGGGGTGGCGTAGGGGACCTCCTGGTATGGGTACGCTGATGGTTAAGAAGGAAGCGGGCCTCTCGGAAGCAGCGCCTGCACTGAGCACACTGGTATGGCTTCTTGCAGCTATGGATGTGCCGATGGGTGAGTAGATTCTGTTTGAGGCTGAATTGTCGTCCACACTCAGGGCATGGGAAGGGTCGCTCACCTGTGTGGGTACATTGGTGAACTGAGAGGTTGTGCTGGATGCTGAAGGCCTTGCCACACTCAGGGCAGACATACAAAGCCTGCCCTGCTCCATTCATTCCAGTGTGGGCCTTATGGTGCCGAACCAGACTGGACTGCTGAGGGAAGGTCTGACCACACAAGAGGCATCGGTAGGGCTGCTCCTCATCTGGGTGGTGGATAATGGGGCCCTGCTCATCACTGGAACTCTCCTCCTCATCTGCCTCAGGAGGCTCTCCTTCAGTGGGGGACAGGTCTGACATGGGGACTTCCAACAGCACAAGGGTTCCATTCATTAAGTCACCAACCTAAGCTCGGCAGGCATCCCTGCTCCTCCTCCTCCTCCTCCGGGCTCCGACCCCACCTGTTATATGTTCTTTATGTTCATTTACATAAGTATGAAGTTGTATTCTGTAAGAGAAGCTCTGTTGTCATGTATGAGTAAGCACAGATGATAGAGAATTTCTAGAAATGAAAGATACAAATTATTTCCTTTATATAGAATAAAATCATATTTATATGTATAATTCCATATAGAGATCATTATTAAGAAAGTTATACAGTCTCATAAAGAGGAAAAGAGAGAGAAAATGGATAATGGATCAAACACAAGAAATGTATGTACAGTGGAAAAATTTGAACTCTCATGAATAAGAATACATAAAGCCAAGTGTTTCTAAAGAGGGGATAGAGAGCCTCCTGGGCCTCAGTCGCCTCTCCCAGATCCTCTCTCTTCCTGCTCCCTTCCCAGAATGGCCACAGTTGGGAACTCTACCGGGAGCTTGAGCCTCTGGTAGCAGTGGTGGAGGAGAAGAAAAGCCTGAGCCTGGGGCAGGGGAGGGGGGATGTCATTGGGGAGGGATGCTGACTGCAGAGAGACCGAAGAGGGGCATGTGGTGGGGGGAGCAGTGAAGGGAAGGGTGAGTTTGGTGAGGGGAGTCTCCTGCCTCTCCAAGGTAGTTGCTTAGGTCATAGGCTATTGGGATCCACTGCCCTCTTTGGGGGTTCACCTAGGTCACAGGTCTCTCCCTCCTCTCAGAGCTAAGCTCCATAGACCTAAGGTCCCTAGGAAGGCACTTCCAGAAGTAGGTGGATAAGTTCCTCATAGAGCTGGGCATTCTGAGAATCTTCAGTAACTACTGTGGATTGGTTAAAAAGTAAACTGACCCCCTTGAACCCCCAGTTTTGGGCTAGCCTGAGGAAAAAACTGTTTAGGATGAGACTGAACAAATTCCATTTATTCTCAGTGTTTCTTCAATTTTTTCAATAAAGGGAATGACCACTAAGTTCTGTTCTCCCAGAGTTCTACTTAAACATTTTCCTGGGGACTGAAGATAGTAACTTACACAATGCCCCTTTTACCTGCCCTCGGAGTGATGACAGGGAAATTGGTGGTGTCATAAAGATGAGAGTTCCTTTGAAAGTGAAAAACTCACTGCCAAGCCCTGGAGTTTGAAAAGTTCAAGATTTTTATTTCACAAGCCTGCAAAATTTACAGATTAAACTTTTCCCTAGAGAGACAATAAGCTGCTTGAGGACAGCTTGAATAGCAAAAGTTTAGGTGAGAATGTCTGAGTGAAAGAGAGAAAGGAAAACGGCCATAAGAACTGGCTGGTCTTAGACTCCAGGGAGCACTACCCTTGTCCAGCCCACTATGGAAATGAATTTAAGTAAGGTCTTTCAGAAGAGAGGCTTCTTTTCTTTCTTCTTTGCAGGACGACCACTTTTCCTCTCTAAGTTAGAACCACATGCTCCTGGCCTAAGCCACTGGAGAACTATGGCCTCTACACTACCTTGAGTTTAAGCCAGTCAGCCCTTTTAGCTATTTTTTTTCTTTCTCCCTTACCCTTGGGCATCTTGCCTAAAACTTTTTATTCAGCCTGTCCTCAAGACCTTTGCTCCATGACCTGGGACTCCCTTGAGCCTCAGCCCAGCCAGCTCTTCTGTATGCTTTTCTAACACTCTTTCCCTCAGGTACCTCACTAGACCTTTATTAGTCACCCTGTCCTCTAGCCACTTGTCTTTTTGGGAAAAAAAGTTTCAATCTGTGAACTTTGCATGTGTATGAAATAAAATTCCTGAGCTATTTCAACTTCAGGGCTAGTTGTGAGCTTTTCACCATCAGGAGCTCTCAATCTTTATTGGTGGCATCAATTTCTCCCACAACATGGTGACTCAATTGTATGTATATTCATATATTCTCTTTAGATGTTGGCATCTATGAGTATTGAGATGGCCTTTCTATATTCTATACAGCCAGGAGTCTTCCTATATTCTCTCACATGGAGGGAAGTAGTGGAATACTTTTAGAAACTGAGATGGCATTTTGGAGACATAACATATATAAATATAAAGAGGGAAGGGATAGATAGATAGATATGAATAAAGTATAAGAAAAATATGGGTCCTCAGATATGAATTGAGAGTGAATATGTGAGTATAGCTGTAAGTAGGAATAGGGAGAATGATTACTACTATTCATAGGGAAATAAAATGTACAAGAATACATTACTTTCTGTACATAAGAATGAAAAGAAAGAACTTGAATACTTAGCTCTGAGTATATTCTCTGTCTTCATACATGAGTTGCATTATATTATTTATATAATTATATACATTAAACAGGATGCTAGAAATTATAGGACAGACACTGTAGTCTTATATATGAGGAAAATAGATGAAGATAAAGTATATAAATATATAAATATACAAGATTTTTCATATATATATATGTGTGTGTGTGTGTGTGTGTGTGTGTGTGTGTGTGTGTGTGTGTGTATGATGTCTAACAGACAGCAGAGGATTGCTGACATCAGTTTTGGTCTCCTGTCATCTCCTTCCTTCAGTCCTTCAGTGACACCTGGAATGATAATATACTATTGACAGTTCCAGTCATTTGTAGGGTGGTGGGGGAGGGGAAAATCAAGTCCAGAAGACTGGTAGTGAAGGAAAAAATGAGCCACAGAGGGTATGAGGAAGAGGGATGGTGATCACAAGGTGACAGTTGAATGGAATGCCTGAAGTAGACCAGTGGAAAGGGGGCAGGGCTGGGGGCAGGGTTGGCAGGAAGGCAACGCCTACCTCACCAAGGTAGACACAGATGTCATCAGCCATCAGGGCCCACTTTGGGGCTCACTCAAAGTGGAGATTCACTTTGTGCAGACTCTGTTTGACTTGCCTGGTGGCTACCAGAAGGTCCTAAGGACCTGGAATGTGAGAACCAGTCCAAAGAACTCTACAGGCCTAGGGGCCTGAGCACATGGGACAAGTTGCAGTAAACATAAACCCTAGATTCTTGCACTCTTGACCATGATAGGGCAATGATACCCAACTGGTCACTTCAGCACCTTCTTTGTTCATGATTCTGAGGATATGCAGTCTGATAGAACTTGTAAAATGGAGGGTTAGAACAAGGGCAGAGATTGCTAACTGAGGGCTGCCTCAAGGAAAACCATTAGACTAGCAGTATTGTCTCAGTAGGGGTTGGGAGGGAGAGGATATTTTGTTACTGGGGAGTGAGGCCCTATAATTTTTTGGGGAAGGAAATGCTGAATGAGCATTTATGTCTGAATAGAACCTAAGGTAAAAAGGACCTCAGAGATCATCAGGTCCGATCTCCTCATTTGAAAGAAAAGGTAACTGAGGTCCAGAGAAGGACAGGGACATGACTAATGTCACACAGCCAAAAAAAAGTCACACATTCTGGAGAGCCCCAGAGCATGAGCCTAGGTCTTTCTTCTATGTCAGACTAGTTGACTTCTTGGCCTCTCCTACAGTGACAGAATAGCTCTTCATGGTGGCTAGGAAGACACTTCCCAGAAGCAGGTGGGTAGTTTTCCCATAGAGCTGAGGGTTCTGGGAGTTTTCTGTTATGTCTGTGGGGTTACATTTTTGCTTAAATGGAGTAAGCAGAGTCACCCTCCCCCTTCCACTTTTGGGCCAGCCAGAAGTAAACTCTTAGGAGGACAAGGTTGAGCAAATTCTATGCTATTCCCTACATTGGAATGAAAAGAATGGAACTGAGTAAATACATACATAGAATCAGACATCTTCTCTATCTTAATATACATGCATTGTCATATATTCTCTATATTCATTTACATAAGTATGAAGTTGTATTCTGTAGGAGAAACTGTAGTCTTATATATGAGTAGATAGATGATGATAGAGAACTTCTAGAAATGACAAGTTCTTTCCTTTATATAGGATATAATAATCTATATAGAGATCATTATAGAGTCAGGTAGTAGTCATAAATAGGAATAGAGAGGGAAAATGGATGAAACACAAGAAATGTATATACAGTGGGAAAATCTGAACTCATAAATAAGAAAATAAAAAACCAATTGCTTTTAAGGAGGACAGAGGGCCTTCTGGACAGAGAGCAGAGCGTCTCTGTAATTAGTTCTGTTCCCTCAGAGCTTGTGGGGGAAGGATTCTGACTGCAGAGAGACCAAAGAGGGGGATGCTTGGTAGGGACCAGTGGAGAGAAGGGAAAGTTTGGCTAGAAACAAGATTCCTACCATCCCATACAGGTACACACACAATTGTGATGCTCAATACAAACAAGTGAGAATTTTAATTGATATCAGTTTGAAACAATGATGAGATGAAAGTGGGTCTCAAAAGGGCCCTTAGAAATATCTGCTTGTCTTGGGAGCTAGATGTATAGGGCTGAGAACCTCAGGGGGGGAAAAATGCCAAGGAAAAGGAGGTTGCAAGATGTAGCTATATCCCCCCCCAACAGATGAGTATTTGTCTTTCAGCTATATTTTGACCTGTATGAATCCTCAACCTTTCTCTCTAGTCATACAGCTGAGATTTACTATGTTCCTTCTGGGTTCAATGTATAAATACTCTCCTGTCGTCCCTTATTCATATTTCAGTGGTCACTTGTCATTTAATATTTTGATGTTAACCATGTATTGTTTATATCCACATATATATGAACAAGCATGTAATCAGCATATATAAATATACTGTGTTGTTGATTGTGATTCATACATACAATTATTCACATATTCTCTCTGTCTTGGCAGATACTTTCTATATTCTTGTGTGAGTACTTCATTTATCAGTACTCATTTACTCTCCTCTATGTATTCATACTGTTATTCTTTCTATAATCCAATTTAAGAATTTTGAAACACTATTTATGCATAAAAACAGGAGGCTTCATATATTCTTTCAGGGGTAGAAACTTGAATATTTTAGTTATATGGTAGATCATATAGAGAACATATTCATGGAGAGAATGTATACTAATATGAATAGAGTGAATCTTGATAATCATTTATATAGTAATTAAGATTAGAAATGTTTATGAGATAGAATGTAGAAATCATACAAGTGAGTTTATAGAATGAATTAATGATTTCCACTTCATTGGAATGAAAAAAACCTGAATACATACAGACAGATATTCTTGTCTTAATATGTAAGAATTATCATATATTCTCTATATTTGTTTATATAACTATGTATTCCCTCACAGTGGATATTTCCATATGAAATATACAACTTTCCTTTATAGAAATAGAAACATATACATTTTTGAGAAAATGAATTAAACACAAGGAAATATATATCCAGTGGAAAAATTTGAATTTTTTTTGAATAAGAATATAAAAACCAAGTGTAAGGAGGGGATCAGAAGGCCATCTACACAGACTGGAGAGAGGGTCGCAGGGCCTCAGGCCCAGTCCTGGGGTCCTCTCCCTCCCAGGATGGCCCCTCCCAGGATGGCCACAGTGAACCCCTCTGGGAGCTGAACTGTGGTGGGGGAGAATAAGGGAGCAGGAAGAGTGGGGGAAGGGAAAATGAGTTGGAGGAATGGGTGGAGGGGAAAATAAGCTGGAAGAGTGGGGGAGGGGAAAATGAGCACAGATGTGGGTCAGGGGAAAGAGAGGCAGGGTTGGCAGGATGGGCACTCCTGCCCCACCAAGATAGACACTGATCTCACTCATCAGTGCTTGATGCTCAGCAGGGTGTCTTGCAGAGACTGGCTCAGCTGGTGACTCCCTGGGATTGAAGGTAGGACAGAAACACACACATAGAGAAACAAAAATGTGTGCTCCCACCCTTACACTCACACTGGGGCAACAGTGATCCAACTGGGGAAGGGATAGAAGCTAGGTCAAGCAAATATCCTGGATACATTGAAAAGCGTCTGATGTCCCCTTCACAAACACACTGGGGAACTCCTTTTACAATCACCTAATAAAGAATTTTAATTTATATCAATTAGTAATCATGGTGAGGAAGCAAAAGAGGATCTCAAAAGTGTCTTCAGAAGTATCTCCTTGAATTTGAACAGTGAGAGATAAAGTAACCCAAAGCCAAAAAGCCTGAGAGACTTACCTCCTAAATAAAATCCTATGGAAAAGGGAGAATGGAAAATTTAATAATATCCCCTCTGTATTGTGATTTTAAATGAGGTTCGGATTTGTTCCTACAAATGACACTCTTGCTGACACTCGTGAGAATGTAAGTATTTTAATTACACAACACGAGGAATAGATTGATTACAATAACATCCAATACGGCAACTAATACATTAAAGACAATGGGTTAGTAATACTGTAATCAAAATAGAAGAAAAAGATAAAGATAACATCACCAATTCGGGGGAGCACCAACTCTGAACAGTCTGTGGCTGGGGGGATCCCGTATTCTTTTCCCAGCCTTTCTGTTAAGTCCCGATTTGGAAAAGAAAGGAAGAAAGAAAGAAAGAGAGAGAGAGAGAGAGAGAGAGAGAGAGAGAGAGAGAAAGAAGAGCCCCAGGCAGAATCAATTCTCCATGGGTGAGATTCCCACCAATGCTTGGAGCCTCAGAGTATTTATCAGTGGAGAACAAAGAAGGCTAGTTGCTAATTTAGTTGGGAGGGATTCCCTTAGTTGGGAGGGAGTTCCTTTAACAGTAACATGGGAAAAGTCTACGAGTCTACCAGTTTGTAGACTTCAAGGAAATGCCATAGGGGGCTGGAAGATTTTACTTTGAATAAGGTCAATACTGTGAGAATAGCCAGTTCTCCCCAGTACTACCTGTGTATTCCAAGGAGTGGCTGGCTCCTGGAGTCTTTGGAATGCAGCCAAATCACCTATGGAATGTCCGGGCAGGGGAGGTAAATTTGTGAGGAAGGCACATCCTCATACAGGCTCCAGAGAACTCACTTATAAGAAAACTTAATTTTCTTATTCATTGGGCCTTAAGGTCACGAGAAATTTATGAGGATGGGACTATAGGAGTAAACTTATCACAAATTTGTTTATAAAAATTACAAATGCATAATAATAACAACAAAATAATTAACAACAATATAGGAATAGCTAAACTGTTAAAATAGCTAGTAGCAATTGCTGATTTAAACAGGAAATCATACCAATGGTGATTAGTATCAGAAGTTACGAAATGAGAGGCCTTGACTAAATGTCTTGCAACTATGTGAGTCTGTATTCGATGTTCATTCAAAGCACGCTGATTGGACTCTAACAGCTTTTTTAGGACATGAGATTGATTAAAAATAGCAATTAAAGGTTGTAAAGATAAAGAAGTATGGGGACAAAGTAACAATTTGGGTGCCCAAGACAAATTCTTAACAACATCTGTATCAGGGGAAAAGTAAAAATCATCACCCTGCCAGTGTAAGGAAGATATGTTAGTAAAACATACAGAAAAGGGAGGGTTCTGAGAGACAGAAGCAAAATCAGTACTATTATTAGAGGTTAAACAAATGTGTTGAGAAGATACTTAATATAACATTGAAAAGTTAGAAAAAGGATAGACATTTAAGTCACAAAGGTTAGAGGAGTGTGAGCGAAGGCAGGGCTCCATCTCCCTATTCATTATCTCACACACAATGCCTTTGTTAGTGAAAGTTCAGTCCCGTAAAGTATGAGTTACATTGTCTTGATCTATATAGTTACTATTTATATGTGGTAAAGCAAAATAATCATATAATACAAAAGGAATCACATGGAATTGACACATCATTTTCCATATATGAACTTGATAATATACTACAGTCCCACTACACCAAAGGGAGGTACACTGAGCTCGTTCAGGCTTGATCTGTTTCCAATAATTTGCCATATAGGGTAATGCTACATCCCAACTGTTAGTATCTCCTTCCTGTAATAACCTTTGAGCATTCTCTTTTTGTATTAAAGAGTACATGTTTTGCAAAGAACATTTGGTCCAATTAAACAGGGCACTTATATTAGCATCAATCCGTATATTAGCTAGAATGCTATCATTAAAAACTTGTAAGAATTGGCCTTGGTATTTTAAAGTATTTTGGTGTGGCAGGATCGTCATGGGCAACCAATTAGCATTAATTGTCAAAGCTTGAGATACATCCTGCCCAGCACTGCGCAGTCTGCTGGCCAAAGTCTCAAGATCTATAGAATTTACTATACCCAAACCTGTTCCTGCCCCGCCAAGTAGGGTGTCATACCAGGCTCTTTTAAATCTAGTACAGGGCAATAAAGGTGGAAAGGACACATTATAATGAAGCACAATTTTGTGCTGAGCAATAGAGGTATTAATACATGATTTTGGGACACGAACAACAGATGGAGGATAATCGGTGGATGGTGTTTTGGGCAATAATAATGAATAATGTACTGAAGCATCGCGATGGGTTATTACAGAAGCATTGACACAAAACAAATATTGATTATTAAGGGGAATAGTTATACTAAGGGTGGAGTTATTTATATTCCATGTAGTACAATTTTCAGTTAATCTTTGTCTTAGTACTTTATCCCGTAATGTTGGGAGCGTAAAGTGGAGAGGAGTAATACAACATGAGATATTAACCAATGAAGAGATAAGAATAGTTATAGGAGAGGGTCCTGTTAGGAGGGCAGACATAGGTAATGGGGCTTTATAAAATTTAGCATCAGTAGTAGACCAATTAGCAATAGTCCAATTAGCAATATTACATTTACTGTATGCAGGACAGATGAAATGTCCTTGTCGTCTAGATTTAGTGGTGTATTTCCATGTCAACCAGATCTGGATTCCTGAATTTGCTAGTTGAGCTCCCGGAGTCCAAGTCTGTGCTTCAGTATAAAGTCAGAAGCCTATGAGACACTTAATTGTGAATAAACATTTGGGTTAATGGAATGTAGTACCAAGACTTACCTCGTGAATAACAAACAATAGCTGCATTGTTATTCCCTTGAGCTATTAACTCAGCTGCCCTAGGAGCTTCTGTAGGATGTCTTTTTATCCATACTTTAGTTCCTGGGATTATCTTCTCAGGTACCCAGTGTATTTCATCTGAGCTACCAAATCCTTGATATCTTCTGGTAGTTTTATCAGGGGATTGATTTCTTTTTATCCAGTGTCCAATGAGGTATGGTAATACAACCATCTGACATATCTTCTCCCCAGTCTTACAGAAGTAGGTTTCAGACACATGGGAATTATGTAAACAAACTTTAATTTCTCCTCTATAATCATTATCTATCACTCCTCCTTGTACATGCGCTTGTGCCTTATTGGCCAGGTTGGATCTAGAGAATAGCTGACCATAACATCCAGTAGGTAGTTTGACCCCAATACCGGTATTACATAATAATTGGCCTTGAGGTTTTATTTCCACATCATGCACTACATATAAATCATAACCTGCGGACCCAAGTGAAGCCCTCCAAGGTTCTTTCAATAGGTCCAGCTGCCTGTGGATAATAAGGAATGTGATTTATCTATTTGATATTATTATACCTACAGTAAATATCAATTTCTTTTCCTTTAAAATGAATTCCATTATCACTTTGGATTTGCATGGGGGTACCATAATATAAGGAAATAATATCAATATTCTTACAAGTATTCTTTTGAATTGCTCATCTATATGGGCAAGCAATTAATATTCCTGAATAGGTGTCTACACAAGTACAGGCATATTGGCACCCTTGATTTAGAGGCAATGGGCCTATATAATCTATTTGTCAAATTTGGACAGGCTAGTGCCTCTAGCCAATTCTCCTGTTACAGTCCGAGGTACAGAGCGCTGACTGAAGAGCTGGCATTGAGGGCACTCCTGAGTTATCTGTTTAAAAATGTCTAAGGGAATATTAATTCCTCTAGGCAATGCCCACGTGTAAGATGCAAGAGCGCCAAGATGACCTGCAGTAATGTGAATCCATTTTCCCAGCATCAAATCGTCCCTATTCTCCAGGGGCATCATTTGCAGGGATTTTTCTTCTGCTTTTAAGAGTTCATCAGCTTGGGTATTATACTCATGTTCCAGAGTGTCCACACTGGCATGGGTATCTACATGAAAGACTGAGACAGTAGTATACTGGACCCAAATACATTTATCTTTCCACATTTCATAAGCCCAAACTTGTTTCCCTTAAAAATTCCAATTATTATTTATTTTTATACATGTCACATGGTCATCTAAGTGTTCAGGCCATTTGCCACTACCCAGGTGTCTGAGAAAAAAAAAAGAAAATATGACATTGTTTCCCCTTCTCCTGTTTCAATACTTGACATACAGCCATCAGTTTTGTCCACTGACTGTTTTCCTGTTCTTTCTAAAATATTATTTGTTACAGCCTTCCAATGCCTAATTTGTCCTAAAGATTTAACAGAGCTATCAGTTCACCAAGTGTGTTTCTTTTGGTCAGTACTCAAGGCATCAAATCCTTGATTCCATTTAACTGGTGAAACTGCCTTTTAAGGGGGATTGGTCAGTGGAGACTGCACTGAGTTTAATTCAGATACTTTCTCAGGCAGGGGAAAGACACCAGATTCTCATGGTTTAGTTCTGTTCTGTATGTACCATTTCCATTTAATTATACTGGATTTCTGTGCATGTCCTATCATATGAGAGATAAGAGTCTCCATTTATCCAGCTCATAATAGTTATTTGGGGCCTTAACAAAACTTCATGATTTACAGGGAGCTGTTCCATTTCTACTAATGCCCAATATGCGGCTAGCAATCACTCAAAAGGAGTATAGAGGGGTGGATAGGTGGCATAGTAGGGGCGGCTAGGTGGCGTAGTGGATAAAGCACAGGCCTTGGAGTCAGGAGTACCTGGGTTCAAATCCGGTCTCAGGCACTTAATAATTACCTAGCTGTGTGGCCTTGGGCAAGCCACTTAACCCCATTTGCCTTGCAAAAATCTAAAAACAAAAGGAGTATAGTTCTCTCCCACAGGTAGCAGTCTAATATAAATTTTTTTTTTCAATTGCTCCAGTCATCTTTAAGAACACATCTCAATTTAGTACAAATCTGGTTTGCCCAATCCCAGAAGAAATTCCATAACTTAGTTGATTCATAGCTCTCTATGTTCTTTCCTACTTTACATTGATTTTAAATCAATTTTCAAAACTTCCAAAACCAACATCTTATTCATACAAAGTCAAACTTACTCATACCTTCATTCTACATGCTTTAACTTTTGTAAATTAAAAAGAACTCAACCTTCTCTGTGCCTCCTCATTTTTCTTTGCACCCCTTTCATTATTCTCTTCACAGGTCCTTAAATCCAGTATTCAGACTACACAACTTGCATTTTCTCTCAACATACTATCTAAGCATATTTTAGACTTCATTCATCCCTCCTCTTCTTCTTCTTTTATTTTAACACATAATGTTCATGACCAGATACAATGATTTATTTAAAACCTTACTTTTGCAGCTAAATAGGCATAGTTCTATTTACAAATTCTTGGGCAAGATTTTTTGAATGTCCCTAATTCCCTTGTATACTAAAAATTTTACAGATTGTGATGGTCCTTGTACTTTTGCAAGAATAATTTTTCATCAGGTAAATTGAGAGTTATCCCCTTAAAATGTACTAATATGTACTTTGGGAGAAAGAGAACAATCATCACCAAGTACTCCTTATTTGGGTAATTGGTCTACCTTCATCATTATTTTAACTTGTTTTAACAGACATTCCTTTTTTTAAAAAATATACTAGGATTGCCATCCATCAAAGAGGCCTCACCCCAGTTTCAAAACAAAACAAAACAGAACAAAGAAATAAACTTTAGTAATTAATTAACCTTATGAGAGACTGATAATTAGACTGACCAGCAGCATGTTCATCACTCTTATGTCGAGATTTATTGCCATCAGTATATGTGTAGTTGCCTAACTTCTCCATTTGGGAGATTTTGTCCAAACCCCCTGCCAGAGGTTTGCCTGCTTCACTAAGAAGCAATATCGTTATCAGTTTTTTTTTTTTTGTGTGTGTGTATCCAAGGGGGCACCCTCTGGATTATGGTATTATAAGCGAGCTGCTCCAACTAAAGCCAAATCATATGTATCTGCATCCCCCACCAAAGTATGAATTTTCTTTTTATCAATCTTTCTTTTTTTATATACTTTCGCCCCTGTAAATCAATCAGTTCTTTCTCCATTTGAACTCTCTCTTTTCCTCCTTCTTGTCCAAAGCCTGACAGACCTTCTATCCTCGGTTAAAAGAGCCCATCCCCTTCTGCAAATACCATTCATATCCTTTCCCTTTTCTATGGTTATTTTACTTAAGCATTCAGTAAGTTGGGGGGGGCTTTCCATCCCTAACCTTGCTTTCCCAATTTTCACACGAGCCTGTGTTTTGAGCCCAAACCTTTGCTAAAGAAGAAAAGGTGGGTTTCTCCCATCCTGGTACTTCGACAGGGACAGGGGTCTCTATACTTTTCTTAAATAGCATTTGCACAACGAATCCTACCGGCTATGCCAATTTATGTATTGTGATTTTAAATGAGGTTTGGATTCGTTCCTGCAAATGACACTCTCACTGACACTCGTGAGAATGCAAGTATTTTAATTATACAACACAAGGAATAGATTGATTACAATAACATCCAATACAGCAACTAATACATTAAAGACAATGGGTGAGTAATATCATAATCAAAGTAGAAGAAAAAGATAAAGATAACATCACCAATTCGGGGGAGCATCAACTCTGAACAATCCGTGGCTGGAGGAATCCCGTGTTCTTTTTCCAGCCTTTCTGTTAAGTCCTGATTTGGGAAAGAAAGGAAAGAAAGAGAGAGAGAGAGAGAGAGAGAGAGAGAGAGAGAGAGAGAGAGAGAGAGAGAGAGAGAGAGAGAAAGAAGAGCCCCAGGCAGAATCAGTTCTCCAATTCTCCATGGGTGAGATTCCCACCAATGCTTGGAGCCTCAGAGTATTTATCAGTGGAGAACAAAGAAGGCTAGTTGCTAATTTAGTTGGGAGGGATTCCCTTAGTTGGGAGGGTGTTCTTTTAACAGTAATATTGGAAAAGTCTACAAGTCTACCAGTTTGAAGACTTCAAGGAAATGCCATAGGGGGCTGGAAGATTTTACTTTGAATAAGGCCAATAATGTGAGAATAGCTAGTTCTCCCCAGTACTACCTGTGTATTCCAAGGAGTGGCTGGCTCCTGCAGCAGTCTTTGGAATGCGGCCAAATCACCTATGGAATGTCCGGGGTGGGGGGAAGGTAAATTCATGAGGAAGGCACATTCTAATACAGGCTTGAGAGAACTTACTTATAAGAAAACTTCATTTTCTTATTCACCCTCACAGATGGACATTCCCATATATCCATATATCTAAACATGAATGTGGTCTCTTTTTGAATTGAGTGCATGAATTCACTCCTCTGGCCCCGTGTTTTTCATGTTTTTGTCATCATGTCCTCTACTTATGAGTCAATATATGGGGATTCCCCCATATTCTCTCTCTTGTCACATATATGTGAACAATCATGTATTCAATTTATGTCTACTCTATTGAATCTTGTGACATATACATGATTAGGCCTCTATTCTCTCTGTACGTTGCCATAAGTAAGCATTCAAACAGCCTTTCTATATCCCATGAGTACTTTATATATGGGGACTCATTCACTACTTATTTCTCTACATACCGATACCTTAAATTTCTGTCTATATTTTTTCCTATGAATCCTGTTACATTCTGTGTTCATAAAGATCAGAGTTTTTGTATAGTCTTTCACAGTGAGAGTGTGACTATAGAGAGAAATAGTAATATTCTTATCAATGGAAAAAGAGATTGCATAATACAGACATGGATAGGTATGTATGTATGTATAGATACAGGAACTCATAGATATGATTCAGATGAATATATGAATATTCATATATGTGGGATTAGAATAATTACAAATATTTATGGAAAGATAGGAGTTGTAAATCATATAAATGAATCTGTAGAAAGAACAAATGTCTCCCTGAAGATAGGAACGAAGAGAAAGGGCCTGAGTATACATTATAAACATACACAAACATTTTCTGTTTTCATACTATAAGTTGTCATCTTTTCCCTTTATATTAATTTACAGACGTAAGTACATAAGTATTAATTTACATAAGAATATACAAAATTTACATAAGCATATACAAAATATACAAAAAGTGGTTTTGAAGGGAGGGAGAACAGAGGGAGGCCTGCACAGGCAGCAGGGTGGTCTCCGGACATCAGCCCCAGGCCCTGAGGTCTTCTTCCCTCCCTGCCCCCTTCCTGGAATGGCCACAGTCAGGAAATGTCACTGGAAGCTAGAGTCACATGTAGCAGTGCTGGGGGAGAGGCAACAAATCAGAGAAGGGAAAATGAGCAGGAGGAGGTGAGGCAGAGGATAAAATGAATGGGAGAGGGTGTAGGGAAGGGGAACATGATCAAGAAAAGGTGTTTCCTAGAAGGGACAATGAGCACCTGGTGCTCAGGGGAGGGGAAATAGGATGGGCAAGGTGTGTGGGAAAGGGAAAAATGAGCTCCAAGGGCTTTGTGAAGGAGGAATGCTGCCTTCAGAGAAATGGGGTTCCTGGTGAGGGCTAGTGTAGGGAGAGGGTCAGGTGAGAAGGGGTCTTCTGTCTCACCAAGTGGGCACTGATATCACTGGCTATCAGTCATCTGCATATGGCCCAGATTTAGTTCTTCTTGGCTTGCGGCTTGCTAAGGAGTCTAATGCCTCAGAGTGGATGTCTAAGAAGCAAGCAATGGCCAGGGCCCAGTTCAAAGCCCACCTGAGGCTCAGGCTCCTGAGCATGGGAGCCAAGTGACCTGGAAATGTAGACCCCTCAGCATACATCTGCTGTCCATAGGAAAAAGTCCCCAAGTATTCCTTAGGGTACTTCATCCTTTTCCCCTAAAGCCCCCACCCTTGGACTCTGAGGTATAACTGTGCCAGTGAAATTGGGGGCAGGTTACACTGATGAGTTGACAAGTCGTTCTTCTCTGACAGGGAGAGAAGTAGTGGAATACTTTTAAAAGTAGAGCATTTAGGAGATCTAATATCTGTAAATCAAAAGAAAATTTGCATATATGTATATGAATATATAAACAAATTTATAGAGAAATTTATGGGACCTAAAGAATGGAGAATGAATGTGTATTTCTATTGGTAGGAATAGGGAAAATGATTGCTAATATTCTTGGGGTGATAAAGTATGTTATCTAATGAATTTATAGAAAGAATAAATAACTTTCTGTACATAGGAATGAAAAGGACCTGAGCAGTTATAAGCAAATTGTCTTTATATAATGAGTTTTCTTTTATTATCTATATATTATATATTATGCAGGGAGTTTTTAATCTCTAGGTGAGAAATTCTTGGTCATCATATGTGAGTACAAATAGATGAGGATATATTAATGTGTAAAAATGAAAATATATATTTTTTCTTTTAAAGGATGAGGTAATTTAGGGTTATTATCCTGTATATAAAAATATAATCCTCTCTCTCCATATATGTTTCTTTGTCTATTTGGACAGACAGCACAGGATTACTAGGCACCATGCTTCCATTTTTTTCATTGAATCCCGCAATGTCAACAGCCAGGTAAGCCCAGTGGCAGCTCCAGTAACTTCTAGCAGCAATGGGGGAAAGGGAAGTGGAAGGGAAAATGGGTAGCAGAGAGACTGGGGGAAGCTGGAACTCAGTCTAGGAGAGTGCAGGGGGAGGGATGCTGATCACATAATGGTAGGTGAGTGAGATGTTTGATTAGAGCCAATGGAGAAAAGGGAAGGATTGGCAGGAAGGGGGCTCCTGCCCCACCAAAGTAGGCACTGATGTCATCAGCCACCTCTGACTTTCCCCACTCAGAACATCTTTGGATCAGCCTGGGGAGAGAATGAGCAAATTCCATGCCTTTGCTGATTTGATTTCTTCCATTTGTGAAATAACGGGAATGACCTTCACCTCTTTCAATAAGACTTATTGAAAATTTTCCTGGAAGCTGCAAGGTCCCAGTTTCCTGCCCTCAGAGAACTCCCAATCTACTGAGGGGAAATGTGTGCTATATACATGCCTAATGTGGAAGTGGTAGCGAGAGCTTGTCCAAAGGAGGCAAGCCCTGGAGAGTCAGGGGTCAAGAACTCCTTGGTGTTGGGCTGGTGGGCTAGGGGAGAGTTGGATTTTCACTGATTGGAAGGAAAGTGAAGATTCTCCACAGAACAGAGGAGAGAATTTTCAGCTGTCTGAATGGTCCTGATTGGACTGCAGATGCGTGTTCTGGGAATTATGGTGGGAAATGAGAACCAAATAGCCCCTTGACCAGAGCTCATGTGTCTTTTCCTTTCCCATAGAGAGCACATCAGGGAAGTTTTTGTACAACAGAGGAAAAGATCATGTACTCCAACCTCCAACCTCAACAATCTTTCAATAGTATTGTCTCTTGATGCAAATAGCCTGAAGAGGCCAGATGAAATGGAAGGTGGGACACACTCAAACACACAGAGATGCACACACATACATACTCACACATACAGACGTATACAAACACACATGTGAAAAATGAAACTCTTTTAAGATAAACTTTCAGGACTCACACACAATTCTATGCAAATCATACCTAGATTTTACTTAACAGACTCCCATGAGAGACCTCAGAAACATCTATTAGACTTGGGAATTGTAGATTTCCAGGAGTCAGAGACAAGAGAGGCTGAGAAGTTCCACTCCTAAGGAAAATCTCATGGAAAGAAATAGTGGAATATTTGGACTAACTCCTCATAGGTGAGAACTACTTGTTTCCATGTATATTTTCACTCACTGCATACATACATCTGAGTACTGATATGTTCTTTTTATGTATGAATATTCCATCATACTCCCTGAGTGTCTATATTTCAGGCTTCATTAATCCTTTCTGTAAATCAATCAATATATGGAGGTTCCTCCATATAGTCTAGAGGTAGTCACATATATGTTTTTATGACTTATAATCCATGTATATATGGAAAACATGTTTTTCTTATGATTTACCTATAAGTATATTATATGTCCTCTATATGTTGTCATATTAAAGCTTTCTATAGACTTTCTATTTTCCCATGTAAGTAGTTCATTTCTGAATTCTCATTCAGTTCACATGCCTGTAGGTCTATTTTCCTATATATGAGTATGGACATAGTCTGTGTTCCTACAGACAGGAAGCTTCCTATGTTCTCTCACAGAAAGAGAAGCAGTAGAATGCTTTTAGAAACAGAGATAGCATTTTGTAACCTAATATATGTGAAGAGAAAGAGAGAAGCTATACTTATATATTTTTACATATATATATGCAGACATGAAAATATATAGGAAAAATGTGGGTCCTACATTATGAATTGAAAATGAATATATGAGTACTCCTGTAAGTAGCAGTAGGAAAAATGATTACTATTATTCATAAGGCAATAAAATATACAAGTCATCATATGAATTTATTGAAAGAGTAAATTACTTTCTTTACATAAGCATGAAGAGAAAGAATTCAAATATTTAACCTATATGAATATTTTCTATCTTTATAGGTTTGAGTTGCATTGTATTATTTATACATTTATATGCATTAAGTAGGAAGTTCTAATCTATATGAGAAACATAGTAGTCTTATTTTTGAGTACATATAGATGAAGATAAAGAGTCTATATAAATAATCAATATTTTTCATAAATAGGATGATGTAATTTGGAGTTATTTCCTGTATCTAAGATGACATGATCCTCTCTATCTCTCCATATGTATGTGTGTTTTTGTATGTGTGTTTGATGTCTGGACAGAAGGTCACTGGCATTGTTCTGGACCCCTGTCCTCTCTTCACTGACTCCTGGAATGACAACAACCAGGTAATACCACTGGAAATTCCGATCATTTTAAGGGTGGTGGGAAAGGGGATAATAAGGTCCAGAAAGCTTGAGACTAAGGAAAAAATGCCATGGAGAGGGTGTGGGAGAGAGGGATGGTGATCATATGGTGACAGGTGAGTGGGAGGTCTGATGTGGGCCACTGGAGAGAGGGGTGGGGTTGGCAGGCAGGGGGCTCCTGCCCTACTCAGGTAGACCCTAATATCAGCCATCAGTGTTCAGCCATCTGCAGGAGGTCCACTTTGTCCAGACTTTCTTTGCTTTTACTGATGAGTCCATGAGACCCTGAAGACCTGGAGGGAATATGTGAAAGGAAAGAGAGACCAAGGGACCAGCCAAAGGCCTCTGCAGGCCCAGGGCCTGAGTCTGGGGGAGAAGGAGCAGGAAACATAAACCCCTGATCCCTGCACTCTTGCTCATGGTAGGGAAATGGACCCCAGCTGGTTACCATAGGTCCTTTTCTGTCCTCTCCTCTGTGCTGTGAGGTTTGAGTAAGTCTTTAAGATGAACATTTAGAACAAGAGTAGAGCTTGCTCACTGGGGACAGCCCAAGGGAAACCATTAGTCTAACAGGTTATCTCAACAGGGGTTGGGAGAGAGGATATTTTGATACTGGAGAGGGGATAATTTTGGGGGGATATTCAGAATGAGCTTTTACATCTGCAAAAAATTGAGGGTAAAAGAGACCTCAGAGGTCATCTGCCTCAACATCTTCATTTTTCAAATTTTTCTTTCAGAAAAGGTTCTGAGGTCCAGAGAAGGGCAGCAATATCACCAAGGTCACACAACTAGAAAGTGGTAGACCCAGACTTTGAGCCCTGTGATCTCTTTTTTCCAGTCAGTCTAAATGATTTCCATTTTGGCTTCTTCCCTCCTCTGACAGCCAAGCTTCATGGATCTTGCAACCATTCTTCAGAAGCTGGTGAGCTGTTCTCCCACAGAGCTGAGGCTTCTGGGAGTCTGCAGTTCTTTCTGGTGGTTAAATAAGTAAATGGAGTCCCACACCCTCCCACCACTTTTATGTCCCCAGAGATGAGCTGTTAGCAGGATGACAATGAGCAGATGCTATTCCTTCTCTGAATGAGGTTCTTTCCTTTTTGCAATAAAGGGAATGACCCCTAACAGCTGTTCTCTCAGACTCCTACTTGAACATTTTCATAGACCTTGAAGGTGTATACCTTGGTTAATGTCCCTTTTCCCAGCCCACAAAGAACTCCCAGGTCAGTGAGGGAAGAGTTAGGCCTTGGGCATGTTCAATGTGGTAGTGGTGGCAAAACGTACCCAAATGAAGCAAATATTGGAGAGTCAGGAATCAAGAACTGCTTGTTGGCAGTGAGCAGAATGGCAACTGGGCTTTCATTGATGGGAAGGCTATTACAGATTATTCATAGTATAGAAGTAGAAATATTGAAGTCACATGCTTGGACTGTAGAAGGAGTTCTGGAAATCAAGATGGAAAAATACATTTGAATAACCTTTTCACAAGAGCTCACGTGCTGTTTCCTCGCCTACCCTGCGCATGTCTGTGTAGTTCTGCCCATCAGAAATGGAGGGCTTTCCCCCCACCTGCATAGATCAGACTCATGGACATCTAAGATTAAGACTGTCTCATTGCTGGGAACAACTGTAGAAGACCAGAAGCAGGAACTATGTAGAAATGTCTGTGAAAATGAGGCCAGAAATATAGGAGAGCAAGTTCCCCAGGAGAGCTATAAGCACTTTACCCCAGAGCCAACCTGAGTAGAGCCAATGCCAATCTGGAGGTAAGAGCAATTTGATGGAAGGCAGAGGACAGAAAGGGGCTCCATTAAACACTCTCCAGTCTGACCTGTTGAATGTCATGCCAGGGCTAGAAAAGATGTTAGGGGACACACACACACACACATACACATGCACACACACACAAACATACAGCCCACATTTACACAAAGTGGCAAATCAATGGTCAAATAATTCTTGATAAGAATATGTAAAATATGTAAAAGCTCAGTGATTTTTAAGCAAGGGGAAATAGAGGGAAGTCTGGATAGACAACAGGGGGTCTCAGGCATCAGTCCCATTTCCTGGAGTCCTCTCCCTCCCTGCCCCCACTCTTGTATTGACCATAGTCAGTAAACCCCATTGGTAGCTCCAGTCACTTTTAGCAGTGGGGAGTGGGGAGAGCCAATAAAACAGAGAAGGTCTTTGGGAGAAGTAAAATGTGTAGAATAAGGGAGTAGAGGAGGAAAAAATGGATATGTGAGGGGGAGGAGAACATGAGCTTGAGAAGGTCTTTCCATGAAGAAAAATGAGCACCAGGTGCTTGGGGGGGAGGTAAAATGGGATGGGAAAGGTGTTTGGGGAAGGAAAAAATAAAATCAAAAAAGACTTGAGGGACGCTGCCTATAGGTGATTGGCATGTCTGATGGGGATCAATAGAGGGATGGGGGTGGATGGGAAACTTCTGCCTAAGGTGGGCACTGATGTCACATGCCATATATGGCCTCAACTTGTGGCCCATGTGGCCCAGACTCAGTAGTTCTTAGCTGGTGGCTCACTAAGCACCCTGAGGCCTCGGAGTGGATGTCTAAGTAGGAGGAAATGCCAGGGATCCAAGTCTAAAGTCCACCTGAGGCTCAGGCTTTGTGCATGGAAGATAAGTGGCCTGGAAAAGTAGGACTCTGAGCACAGGTCTGCTGTCCATAGTAGGAAAAAGTCCCAAAGAGGACCTCCAAACCCTTCCCCCACTCACTTCCTGGGCTCTGAGTTATAACAGTGTCTGTGAAAATGGGGGATATTTTACCCTACTCTTTGTGTTGACAGAAGTCTTCCCATCTTTCCTCACAGGGAGAGATGTAGTAGAATAATTTTAGAAATAGGGAGATTTAGAAAACCTAATATATGTGAATAGAAAGAGGGAATTTACATAGATAGGTAAGTGTTTAGAGAAAATATGGAACCTAAGAAATGAATTGAGAATGAATATGTGTATATTCCTATGAGTAGGAATCGAGAGAATAAATACTAATATTCATGAGCATGTCATCTAATGAATTTATAGAAGGAATAAATTGATTTCTGTACAGAAGAATGAAAAGAAAAGAAAAGAAAAAATACCTGTTTAAACATATTTTCTGACTTCGTATATATGAGTTTTCTTGTATTATCTATTATCTATTTAAATAATTTAACCTGGAAGTTACAATCTAGAAAAGACTCTCTTTAGTCTTATATGTAAGTGAATATAGATGATGATAAAAATATTAAAAATGAAATCTACAATATTTTTCTTATACAGGATGAGGTAATTTTGGGTTATTTCTTGTATATAGAATAATATAAACTCTCCATACATATGTGTGTATATATATATATATATGATGTATGTTATATACAATATGCATATGCCTATGTGTGTTTGTACATGTAATTTGGACAGACAGCACAGAATCACATCACACCATCCTTTCCTTCCTTCACTGGATTCAGGAATGATAAAAGCTTGGTAGCTCCTGTGGCAGCTCCAATCACTCCTAACAGAGGTGGGGGAGAGGAAAGTGATTAGGAGAGAGATTGGAGGAAGGGGAATTGAGCCTAGGAGGGTACAGGGGGAGGAATACTGACCACATGAAGACAGGTAAGTGAGATGCCTGATGAGGTCCTGTGGAGAGAGGGGCAGATTTGGCAGGAAGGGGGCTCCTGCCCCACCAAGGTAGACAATGGTTTCATCAGCCATCAGGGCTTAGAAGGAGTTTCACTTTGTCCAGACTCTGATTAATTTTCCTGATGGCTCCCTAAGAACTCTGAGAAGCAGGAGTGGATATTTGAGAGGGGAGAGAGGGCAGAGGACCAGGCCATAGGCCTCTGGAGGCTTCAGGGGCCTGTATATGGCAGACAAGGGACCAGGAAACAATGGTAGTGAAATGGTTCTGGGTAGGGTGTATAGATGTGGGAGTAGATTCTGCATGATTTTCTTGGTTTGGGTAAGATGGAGGGATCAACCTCTCATTTGAGAAAAGGGAAACTTAAGTTCATGATGAGGGAAAAGACATGACCAAAGTCACATAAATAGAAAGGGATAGACCCAGGCCTTGATCTCTGGTCTCTTGCCTGCCAGGTTGGCTGCTTCCTTCTTAGACCTTTCCTCCTCTGACAACTAAGCTTCATGGGTTGATGATTTATTGGCAAACAGTTCTAGAAGTCAGGAATCCCATACAGCTAGGATTTCTGGGATTGTGGTGGAAAACAGCATTCTCTCCCTCCCTCCCCCCACAACAGTTTTGAGTCAGCCTCGGGGAGAATGAGCAAATCCTATTGGTTCAGATTGGATTTCTTCCATTTGTGAAATAATGGGAATGAACTCCAGTTACTTCAATTGAACATTTTCCTGGGTATTGGAGGTGTAAACCTAGTAAGGTTCCCTTTTCTTTCCTGCAGAGAACTCCCAATGGAGTGAGGGAAAAATGTGTGACTTAAATGATCACATTTTGGTAGTGGTGGCAAAGCCATGACCAAAGGATGCAAACCCCAGAAAGGCAGGGTCAAGAATTCCTCAGTGTTGGTGTGCTGAATGGCAGTTGGGCTTTCACTGATGGGAAGGAAAATGAAGATTCTCTTCAAAAGAGGTGAGAATTTTCAGTTCTTTAGAGGGTGCTGCTTGGACTGCAGAAGGGTATTCTGAGAATCATGGTGGGAAATGAGAACCAAATAGCCCCTTGACCAGAACTTGTGTCTTTTCCTTCCCCATCCTGGGCAGGTTAGAGGGTTTCTATCTACTAGAGGAAAAGGGCTTCTCCAACCTGCACAGACTGGCTTCAAGGACATCACTACTAGTCTCTTGCTGCAAACAACCTGAAGAGACCACATGAAATGGATGGTAAGACACAGCCACAGATACATAAACACACACATACACACACACACACACACACACACACACACCAAAAAAACATACAAAAAATGAAATCTTTTAAAAAGATGAACTTTCAGGGTTTAGATACAATTCTATATAGATCATATATAAATTTCACTTAACAGTATTTCAAGTACCCTCAGAAACATCTACCTGACAAGATGCAAGAGAGGTTGAGAAGCCACTGTGGAATATAAGCAGTCTTATTTTCCATGCATGAATAATTAACTCTTCTCTCACTGCATCCCTAAAGTGCTGATATGTTCTCTCTCTCTCTTTTTTTAGGTTTTTGCAAGGCAAAGTGGCTTGCCCAAGGCCACACAGCTAGGTAATTAATAAGTGTCTGAGACCGGATTTGAACCCAGGTACTGCTGACTCCAAGGCCGGTGCTCTATCCACTGCGCCACCTAGCAGCCCCTTGATATGTTCTCTTTACGTGTGAATATTTCCTCATTCTCCCTGGGCATTCATATTTCATCACTCATATTTTCTCTTTAAATGAAGCAATATATGTTGATTTTTTTATATGCTCTATATAGTCATCTATATTTTTTGTGAGGTACCATGTAATCTCTGTATACAACACAAAAGATATTGTTTCTTGTAATTCATACCTATAACTATTCATATATTATCTTTTAATCATGGCATACACGAGCATTTTTATAGCCTTTCTATACTGTGGATAGGTACTTCATTTGCAAATATTCATTCAGTCCATATTCTTGTAGATTGATATTCCTGTTTATGAGTGACAATGTACTCTGTTTATTTTAGCCTTCTTATCTTCTCTCACAGGGAGAGAAGCAGTGGAATACCCTTAGAAAAAGAGGGAGTATTTAGGATATCTAATATATGTGAAAAGAGAGGAATTATGAATATATATATATATATATATATTAGATTCAAATAAACTTATAGGAAAAATATGGGTTCTTAGATATGAATTGAGAATGAATATGTGTGAATTCCTATAAGAAAGAATAGAGAGAATGACTACTAATATTTATGGAGAGATAGAATTTCTAAGTCAACTAATGAATTTTAAAAAATAATAAATTGCTGGGGCGGCTAGGTGGCGCAGTGGATAGAGCACCGGCCCTGGAGTCAGGAGTACCTGGGTTCAAATACGGTCTCAAACACTTAATAATTACCTAGCTGTGTGGCCTTGGGCAGGCCACTTAACCCCATTTGCCTTGCAAAAACCTAATAATAATAATAATAATAATAATAATAATAATAATAATAATAATAATAATAAATTGCTTTCTATACATAAGAATTAAAAGAACGAACACAAGTACTTATATTAATATATTAGTTGTCTTTATATAGAGTTGTTTTATATTATATATTTACATAAATTAAACAAGTTATAATCTATAGGAGACAAGATTTATAATATATAGAATGACATAATTTGGGGCTATTAACTATATATAGAATGATATAATCTCCACCTCTCTCTCTCTCTCTCTCTCTCTCTCCACAGACAGCACAGGATTGTTGGCATCAGTTCTGATCCCCTATCTTCTCCTTCCTCTACCAGCTCCCATAAAGAAAACAGCCAGGTAACACCATTGGAAGCTCCAGTCATTTGTGGGGGTTGTTGGGGAGGAGAAAATGAGGTTCAATTGACTTGTGATAAAGAAAAAACTGAGTTGTAGAGAGTATTGGGGAGAGGGATATTGTTCACATGATGACAGGGATGTATCCCGTATGGGATGCTTGAAGTGGGCCAGAGGAGGGAGGGGCAGGGTTGGCAGGAAGGGGACTCCTGCTCCATGAAGGTATGAAGTCATTAGCCATCAGTGCCCAGGGCTCTGCAGGGGGTCCACTTTGTTCAGACTCTGGTTGACTTTCCTGGTGGTTCCTTGAGATCCCCGAGGACAAGGAATGGATATGAGAGATATGAGAGAGAGAGAGAGAGAGAGAGAGAGAGAGAGAGAGAGAGAGAGAGAGACTGAGACCAAGGGACCAGCCTATTAGACTATCACTAGACTAGCAGGGTTTTCTCATCTAGTGGTTGGTATCTAGTTTGCTAACATGGGGTTTGGGGGACGGTATATGGATTTGGAAGTAAAATCTGAATGGTTAGAATAAACGAGACCTCAGAGCTCACCTGGCCCAGACTCCTCATTTAGAAAAAGGGTAACTTGATGTCTAGAGGACAGCAGAGATTCTGTCTGGCTTCCATCTTGGACTTTTTCCCCTCTGACAGTCACTGAAAACCATCTGCTTCCAACCTTTAAATAAACATACTGGGGAACCCCCCTTACAATGATTTGATAGAATTTTAATCCATATCAATTATTAATTATGATGAGGGGACAAAAGCACCTTCAGAAATATCTCCTTAACTTTGGACATGGAGGTATAGGGCAGTCCAAGGTCAAGCAGCCTAAGATCTATATCTCCTAAAGAAATTTCTTTGGAAAAGGAGCATGGAAGACTTAACAATATCCCCTCTCAGCTGAGCATTCTGATCTTCCATGTGTATTTGTTCCTGTGTGAGTACTCACCTCCTTTTCCTATATATCCATATATCTGAGCATGAATGTGTTAACTTTATGGATTGAGTATGTGAATTCACTACTATACTCTTGTTTTTCATATTTCAGCCATCATAAGTTCTCTATGATTCTATATGTGGGTTTCCCCATATTCTTTCTTTAATTCCATTTATATGAGTAGTTATATATTCAGTCATATATTGTTTCTTGTGACTCATATAAGACATTACCTGTCTCTGTATGTTGGCATAAGTGAGGAGTCATAGAACCTTTCTATATTCCCATGAGTATTTCATAGATGGTCACTCATTTATTCCTTATTATTCTACATACAGATACCTTTATTCTTTGTCTATATTCCCCTCTATGGATCCTGATATACTCTCTCTCTCTCTCTCTCTCTCTCTCTCTCTCTCTCTATATATATATATATATATATATATATGAGTTTTTAATATATATTAATATATGCTAATATATAAAAATGTATACACATATAGAGAGTGTGAAAGAGAGAGGCAAAATAACAGGGACTCATAGATATGAATAGAGTTAATATATAAATACTCATAAGAGGGATTAGAGTTAATGATTGCTAATGTTTATGAGAAACAGGGGTATAAATTATATAAATGAATTCATAGAACAAATGTCTTTCTGTACATAGAATGAAAAGAAAGGACCTGATTACACATTCTATGTATATACATATAGATATTCTGTTTTCATATCATGAGTTATCATATTTTCTCTCTATATTCATTTATATAAGTATGAAGTTATATCCTAGAGAGACTCTTATGTCTTATATGACTATGCATAGATGAAGATGAATAATAGATAAATGAAATATATAAGTTCTTATAATCCTAAAATCCTTATTTATACAGGATTATTAGGAGAGTCATACAATAATTTTAGCAAAGAATGTAGATACAGAGATCATGAATACATTAAAGAAATTGAGCCTTCCTTCAAAATATACAAAAGTTCAGTGGTTTTGGAAGGAAGGGGAACAGAGGAAGGTCTGAATAGACAGCAAGGGGTCACTGGGCAGGTCCATCTCCTTAGGGTCCTCTCTCTCCCTTCTAGGCTCCTGCAATGGCCACAGTCATGAAACTCCATAGGCTGCTAGAAACACTTGTAGCACCTGGTTGGGGGGGAGGAAAAATGAATGAGAGAGGGAGTGGGGGAAGGGAAATGAGCAAGAGAAGGTCTTTCAAAGAAGGGAAAATGAACATTGAGTGCTTACAGGGGAAGGGAAATGTAATGGGGAAGGTTTACAAAGGGGAAGGGGAGGGAAAAATGAGACCAAACGGGTCTCTGAAGGAGGGATACTGCCTTCAGAGAGAAAGGTGAGATGGATGTCTAATGATGATGGTAAGTGGAGGGCAGGGTAGCATGAGTTTTTGATTTCTCCAGGGTGGGAACTGACATCACCTCCCATCCTTGCTCAGTGTGTGGTCCACCTGGCCCAGATTCAGTTCTTCTTGTCTGGTGGTTTCTTAAAGATTCCAAGTTCTTAGACTGAATGTCTAAGAAGGAAGAGAATATGGAGAATAATTACTAATATGCATGAAGAGATTAAATGTCTGTCAGATAATGAATTTATAGAGAAAATGAATTACTTTCTATATGTAGGAATGAAGAGAAAGAACCCAAAGACTTAACTGTATGAATAAATTGTCTATATATGTATATATATATATATGTATATGGTCTTATATTATCTATATATATTTATATACCTTAAGAAGCTATAATCTATAGGAGAGGCTATAGTCAGATATAAGTATAAATAGGTGAAAATAAAGAATATATATGATGATATAATTTAGGGTAATCTGTCTCTGTCTCTCTCTCTCCACATATGTAAGTCTTTGAATATGTGTATTTGTGTTTGCTATCTGGACAGATAACAGAGACCTACTGGCATAAGTTCTGGTCCTCTATCCTCACCATCCTTCACTGACTCCAAGAATGACAAGAGTCAGGTAACATTCCTGACAGTTCCAGTCACTTCTCCCAACTGGGGTGGGGTGGAGAATGAGGTCCAGAAAACTCCTTGTGAAGGAGAAAATGAGCAGGAGAGGATGTGGGGAAGATAGATGATGTTCACATGGTGACTGGTGAGTGGGATTCCTGATGAAGGCCAGTCGAGAGAGGGGCAGGTTGGCAGGATAGGGGCTCCTGCCTCACCAAGGTAGACATTGATATCAGTCATGAGCACTCAGAGCTCTGAAGGGGATTCATGGTCCAAACTCTGGTTGGCTTTCCTGATGACTGCTGAGAACCCCAAGGAGCAGTTATGGATATTTGAGGGGAAGAGAGGCCAGGGTACCAGGTCAAAGACCCAGGGCTGAGTATGGGAGTTAATGAGTTAGGAAACACAAACCCTAGGTCTCTGGAATCCTGCCCATGATAGGGAAGCAGTCCCCAACTAGTCACTACAGGACCTTGCATGCTCATCCCCCAGACTCTCAGGTCTGATAGTGCCTGTGGTTAGACCAAGGGCAGAGTTTGTTCACTGGGGTGTGCCACAAAGGGGAAAGCATTAGACCAAGGGTTTTCTCATCTGGTGGTCGTAAGGTAGTTTGCTAACATGGGGCTTGGGGAGGTTATATGAATGTAGGGGTTAAAAGAAACTTCAGAACTTATCTGGCCTAACCTAATTTAGAAGGTCCAGAGGAGGGTAGTGATGTGGCCAAAGTCACAAAGCCAGTAATGAGCAGCCCTTGAGCCTTGGTCTCTCTTACCTGCCAAGTTGTCTGGCATCCTTTTGAACTTTCCTTGCCTAACAGCTAAGCTTCATGACTGGGAGTCATCAGTTAGGATTGTGGGCTTTAGTAAAGGACAAACAAACTCCCTCTGCCTTCCTACCTCTAAAAACCTTTGAGTCAGTTTGAGATGCATATTAAGTAGAGGGAGAATGAGTACATTCTATGCATTCCCTGAATGGGTTTCTTCCATTTGTGAATTAATGGGAATGACCCTCAGCTGCTTCAATCAGAGTCCTTGAATACTTTCCGGAGATTTGAAGGTGTAAGCCTAGCAAAGTCTTCATTTCTTGCCCTCAGAGAACTCCTAGTCTAGTGAGGGGGAAATGTATGCCTTAGACGTTCACATTGTATTAGTGGTAGCAAAGCCTTGACCAAAGGAAGGAAGCCCTGGAAAGGCAGAGTCAAGAACTCCTCAGTGTCGGTGGGTGGGGTAGCAGTTGGACTTTCATTAATAGAAAGTGAAGTTTATGCACAGAACAGGGGAGAGCAATTTTCAGCTCTCTAAAGGGCTACATGGTGGGAAATGACAACTAAATAACCCCTTGACTAGAACTCATGCGCCTGCCTTTCCCATCCTGGATAGATCAGGGGTTCTGTCCACCAGAGAAAAAGGGCGTCTTCCCCCACACAGCACAGATCAGCCTCAAGCACATTTATCACTAATATTATTTCTTGCTAGAAACAGCCTGAAGAGTCCAGATGAAATGGAAGATAGGACATACCAACACACAAACACACATACAAACATACATACCTACTCAAAAACACGTGAAAAATGAAAATCTTTGAAGAAGATGAACTTTCAGGACTCAGATTTAATTCTATTCAGATGATATATAGATTTCACTTAACAGGATCTTAAGAGCACCTTCAGAAACATTCACTTGACTTGGGAATTGGAGGCATTTGGCTGCTATCCATGCTAACAAAATAGACTCTGGGTAAGCCTTAGGGGATTTTGACGCCAACCCATCCCTAGGACTCTGAGATGTGACAGTGCTTGTGAGATGAGGGGGCAGGCAACATTATTCTGTTGTTTGTCAGACAGTAGTCTTCCTAAATTTTCTCACAGGAATAGAAGCCTATTTTGGAGACCTAATATATGCTAATAGAGGGAATTTACATTATATATATATATATATATATATATATATATTCATATATGTGTATATGCAGGTATTTAAATAGATGTAAAGAAATGTGTAGAGAAAATATGGGTATTCAGATATGATTTAATAGTCAATATGTGAGTACTCCTATGAGTCAGAAAAGGAGAATGATTACTAAGATTCATGAGATAAAAATTTATGTAATTTAAAGAATTTATAGAAAGAATAAATTACTTTCTGTACATAGGATTGAAGAGAAAGAATCTTAGTATTTGCCTATATGAATATATTCTTTGTCTTTATATATATATGACTTGTCTTATAGTATCCATATATTTATACAAATCAACAAGAAGTTAAAATCTATAGTAGAGATACTGTAGTCTTATATATAAGTACAAATATATGAAGAAAAAGAATATATAAATATACAAGATTTTCCATATATATAGGATAATAGAACTCAGGGGTCTTTACTGTAAATAAATACATAATCCTCTCTCTGTCTCTGTCTCTGTCTCTGTCTCCCCCTCACCCGTGTTTGTGTGTGTGTGTGTGTGTGTGTGTGTACAGAAAGCAGAGGGTCACTGGTATCAGTTCTGGTCCCCTATCCTCTCCTTCCTTCTCTGACTCCCAGAATGACAACAGCCAGGTAATAGCTTTGGTAGTTCTGGTCACAGCTACCAGTGGTGGGGGAGGGGCAAATAGAGTTTGGAAGGCTCCTGGTGAAGGAAGAATGGATCAGGAGAGGGTATTGAGGAGAGGGATGGTGATCACATGGTGACAGATGAGTGGGATGCCTGATGTGGACCAGTGGAAAGAGGGTGGAGTTGGCAGGAATGGGACTCCTGCCTCACCAAGATAGACATTGATGTCATCATCCATCAGTGATTGGAGCTCTGTAGGGGGACCACTTTGTCCAGACTCATTCTGGTGGGCTTGGCTGGTGGCTCCTGAGGACCTTGAGGTCGTGGAGTGGATATCTGAAAGGAGAGTGATATTAGCGGACTCACTGAAAAGCTACCTGAGGCTCAGGTACTTGATCAGGGGAGACAAGAGACCAGGAAACAGAAGCCCCAATGCACAGACCTGCTTTACATGGTAGGGAAATATGGTCCCCAACTGGTCACTGAATGCCTTTCTTTCTATATTTTTCTTATGAAGTCAAACACAACCTATCAGATGAGGGGAGGCAGGGCTTGGAAGAACCATGGATTTCATTGCAAGTTTTAGGGTGAGAATAGGGCAGATGTTTTTGAATGCGGATGCCACAAGGTAAAATATTCCACTGACAGTGATTTCTCATCTGCTGATGTTGGGAGTTTATTAGCTAACTTTGGGAAGGTGGTATTAATGTGTGAATCATTCATAGAGCCCTTCCATATTCCCCTAGGAAGACTTCATTTGTGAGGACTCAGTCACATCCTCTTCTTCCACATAAGGATAACCTTGTTCTCCGTCTATCCCCCTCTATGTGACTCCAGATATGGTCTGTGTGCTCCCAGACTGCAGTTTTCATCTGTTCTCACAGGGAGAGAAGCAGGGGACCCTGGGAGCAATGTGGAGAGGATGTTGGGATGCTCTTATCCCTGTCGAGAGAGAATGTATATATATATATATATATATATATATATATATATATATTTACATGTGGATGTCTCTGTGTTTACATTATACATATGTGTGTGTGTGTGTGTAAAGAGGGAACATATAGGTACTTATAGATATGAATTCAGTGTCAATATATTAGTACTCATGGACATAGTAATGGAGAGAATGATTACTAATGTTTATGAGGACATAGAATGTAGAAGTCATAGAAATGAATTTATAGGAACAACTTCCTCTGCATTGGCATGAAAAGAAGCTGACTAATACAGAGACTTAAGACTTCTCTGTCTTAATATGCATGAGTTGTCATATATTGTCTAAATTTATTTACATAAGTATGAAGTTGTATTCTGTAGGAAAAATTTGTCATATGTGAGGCATAGATAATAGAGAATTTCTATAAATGAAATAAACAACTTTTATATAGGATATAATCATATATGTATAATCTTATATAGAGAGCATCATAGAGTCATACAATAATCATAAAAAGGAATAGAGAAAATGAATAATATGCCAGAAATATACAGAGAAGTTGGTGGGGAGAAGGAAAACCTGAGCCTGAGGAGATTGAGGGTGAGGGATGCTGACTGTAGGAAGACCAGAGAGGGGGGGATGTCCAGCAGTCCAGTGGAAGAAAGGGCAGTGTCCAGGAGGGTAGTTGCAACTGATGCTGACATCACTTGCCCTTGGCTCTTCATGGGGGGAAGGGGGCCACCTTGCACACTCAGCTCCGCTTGGTTCTTGGCTCGCTGAGGACTCCTAGGGATGGGAGGGGGATCTAAGACCCCAATGATTTCAGGACCCCCCCCAAAGTCCCCCTAATGCTCAGCCTCCAGAGCTTGGGAGAGAGGAATTCAGGGAAACTGTCCCCCTACTCTCCCCCCACCAAGGAATCTTGTCCTTGGGTGGGAAACAGTCCTCAAGGAGTCCTTCTTGAACCTCTGTCTTTTGGGGAAAATAGTGAGGGAGCCAGGAACCTCTGCTTCAGGAGACCAATCCCAATCTTTATTGTTAGAAAAAGGGCAGGCCTGGCTGGTTGGGGGCAGCCACAATGGAAAGCATTCCTCAAGCAGGGTTATCTCAGTGGGGGTGGGAAGGGGAATATTTTGTTATTGGGGAGTGAAGGGAGGTTTGGTGGGAAGGGGAATGATCTTTTAGATCTGGAAAGTATTGAGGGTAAAAGAGATCCCAGAGTTCATCTGGCCCACCCATCCTCGTTTGTAAAAATAACAGGTCCACAAGAGAGCAGGGACATGACTGAGGTCACATAGCCAGGAAGGGACAGAACCAGAGCTGGAGCTCTCAGAGACCTGGAGCCCAGGTCTCTCCCCTCTACCAGGCTGGCTGGATTCCATCTTGGTCTCTCCCTTCTGACAGCCAATCATCATGGGTCCAAGGTCTCTGGGAGGGCACTTCCAGAAGGAGGTGGGCAGTTTCCTCATAGTGCTATGGGGTTAGGACTGTGGGGTAAAGTAACAAGTAATCCTACACCCCTGGACTCCCAAATTTGAATGAGAAAATTACAGGAATTCTTGAGTGTCTTCCATTTTTTAATAAGGGGAATGATCCCTAAATCCTATTCGTGCAGAGCCCTGCTTAAACATTTTCCTGCAACTTGAAGGTGAGAGCTTGGACAATGTTCTTTTCCCTGCCCTCACAGAACTTCCAGTTTAGTGAGGGAAAATCTGCGGCTTGGACATGTCAAATGTGGT
Organism: Macrotis lagotis; assembly: GCF_037893015.1. NCBI lineage: Eukaryota > Metazoa > Chordata > Mammalia > Peramelemorphia > Peramelidae > Macrotis > Macrotis lagotis. Next base: position 83,082,946 of record NC_133666.1, read on the forward strand.
AGTGATGACAAAGTCTTGGCCAAAAGAAGCAAGTCTTGGAGAGACTGGGATCAAGAACTGCTTGGAGGTGACCTGGGTGTTAGTCGGACTTTTAATGGTGGAAGAAAAGGGAAGATTATCCAGAGAAAAAATGAATTTTCAGCTATCTAAATGGTCCTGCTTGAGCTGTAGAAGGGAATTTTGGGAATCGTGATGGGGAATGACATCTAAATCACCCCTGGACCAGAGTCCATCCTGGGCATGTCTCTGGGATTCTGCCCATCAGGAAAAGAGGGTTTTTCCCCCAACCTACATAGATTAGCCTCATGGACGTCTATGACTAAGATTGTCTCATTGATGTTAACAATCTGAACAGGCCAAAATCAGGAATCATACTTGTGAAAATGAGACAAATATTGGAGAGCAATTTCACCAGGAGAGCTATAAACCCTTCAACAGGTCCAAACACAGCAAAGCAAATGGTGAGGTTAATAGCAATCTAATGGAAGGCAAAGAACAAAGATGTGGCCCATATTAAATGCTCTCCAGTCTAACCAATAAGTTAGCAATGATTGCCCAGAGACTGGGATGGACTTTAGGACATATGCACACACAGATAATGTGCACAAACAGACACAGACAAATAAACTGGCAAATCAATGATGTGACAAAGGCTTGGATTGTAAGAATATGCACAGGTTCAGAAACACAATCTCTGATCCTCACACAATTTTGATACTCAAAACAGTTGAGAAAGAATTTTAATCGATTTCAGTTAGTATTGAAACAAAAGTAGGCCTCAAAAGTGCCCTCAGAAATATCTGCTTGACTTGGGTGATGGAGAGGAAAGGGCAGCCCTACCTGAGAATCTCAGCTTCTGAGGAAAATCTCATGGAAAAGGAGATTGGAAGATGTAAATGTATCCCCTCAGAGATGAGGATTTATGTCTTCCATTCATATTTTGACCTGTATGGATCCTCAACCTTTCTATCCATATATCTGAGGGTTAATATGGTTCAATGTATAAATACTATCCTGTACTCTATTATTCATATTTCAGTATCTACATGTAATTTCTTTGTATCAATATTCAGATATTTGCCATATACTCTATAATAATCACACATATATGAGCAACTATGTAATCAGTGCCTATAAATATACTATTTTGTTGCTGTTGACACACACATACAATTACTCACATTTTCTATATTTTGGCAGATAAAGCCTTTCTGTGTTCCTGTTATCAGTTTTCATTTACTCTTCAATCCTCATACCCTTGTTCTCTTTCTATATTCTAATATATGAGTCTTGTTAAACTATTTATGCCTAAAAACTGGAGGCCTCTCACAGGGATAGAAGCCAAGATATAGAGAATGTATTCATGAATAGAATATATACCAATATATAATAGAGAAAATATGGATATTTATAATGAATCAGAGTGAATATATTAATAATTTACATAGTAATTGAATGATTGCTAATGTTTATGAGGAATTAGAATGTATAAATCATAAATGAATTAATAGAATGAATGACTTCCACTAGATTAGAATGAAAAGAACCTGAATACATACATCCAGACAGGACAGCTCTGTCTTAAAAGGTAAGAATTCTCAAATATTATCTAGATTCATGAGTATGAAGTTGTATTCTATAGGAAAAACCTCTGTTGTCATATATGAATAAGTATAGGTTTGGTTTTTTTGCAAGGCAAATGGGGTTAGGTGGCTTGCCCAAGGCCACACAGCTAGGTAATTATTAAGTGTCTGAGGTCAAATTTGAACCCAGGTACTCCTGACTCCAGGGCCAGTGCTCTATCCACTGTGCCACCTAGCTGTCCCTATGAATAAGTATAGATGAAAGTTTCTATAAATCAAATATTTTTTTCTTTATATAGAATATAATCAGTATAATTCTATAAAGATATCATTATATAGTCATGAAGTCCCATAAATAGGAATAGAGAAAATGAATTAAGCACAAGAAATTACAGTGGAAAAATCTGAACTCATGAATAATATAAGTCAGGTGTTTTTGAAGAAGGGGGACAGAGGGCCTTCTGGACAGAATATAGGGTCTCTGGGCAGCAACCTCAATCCCTGGGGTCCTCTCCCTCCTTGGTGGTGAGGAAGGGCAAATGAAGCAGAGAAGGTCTTTCGGAGAAGGGAAAATGAACAGGGAAAGGAGTGGGGAAGGGAATATTAGTACAGTGGTTTTAGAAGTGGAGGAGAAATTGAGGCTGAGAAGGCAGGTGGAGAAGGGAAAACTTAGCCTGAGGGGGCTTGTGGGGAAGGTATGCTGACTGCAAAAAGACTGAAGGGGGGAATGTCTGGGGGGGGCCAGGGGTAGGAGGGATGGGTATAGTGAGGAGGGGATCTGTTGCCTTACTAAAAGAGTTGTTGTCACAGACCACTAGAGTTCGGGATCCACTTTGGGTTCCACTTTGCCCAGCCTCAGCTCCCCTTGGCTCGTGGTTCGCTGAGGACCCCTAGGGCTGGGAGGGCGGATCTGACATGCCAAAGATTTCATGGACCCCCCAAAGCTCCCCTGAGCTGATCCTCCAGAGACAGGGATGAGCCCCAACTGAGCCACAGCTGAGCCCAGCCCTTGGGAATCTTGGCCTTAGGAGGAAAAGTCCCCAAGGGGCCCCCACTAAACCTTTGCTATCACCTCTTGAAATCAGAGGTCTGACAACCCCTGTGATAAGGAGAAAGAGGGGGCAGGGAACCTGCTGCAGGAGGTTATTCCCAATTTTAGTGTTAGAATAAGGGAAGGACTTGCTGATTGAGAGCAGCCACAAGAGAAAGCATTCTAACAGGTGTTTCTCATCTGGTGCTTGGGAGCTAGTTTGCTAAAATGGATGTCAGAGAGGGTGTATGGATCTAGGAATAGAGTCTGAATGAGCTAGGTTTGGGTAGAATGCAAAGTTAAAATACACCTCAGAACTCATCTGGCCTAACTTTAGCATTGTAGAACAGGGGTATCTGGGAAGGCACTCCCCAGAATCTGAAGCGTAGATTCCCCATAAATCTGGGAGTCTTCATTTGGACTGTGGAATGGTTATCTGACCTGTGAGAAATGTAGGGTGATGGTCTTCACAGGATGTAGAGGGGAGCCCTCAGGGAATCCATTACAAAGGGGGAATGACCCAGCCAATCACAAGCCTGGAAGAGTTTTCTTAGTCCCATTCCAGGGATACCAAACCCCAAACCAGTCAAGAGTGACCTAGAGATCTTGACCTAATGCTACTGACTTTGCACAATTAGGTAATTGAATATTAACCCACACACCCCCTGTGAGGATTGGGGTTCATTAGCATATCATGTGTTGGATGATGTGGGGGGATCATATTAGGGGCATATCATGGAATGGGCAGACCTTTTAGATTGTAACTCAAACTCTGAGAGCCTATGAACATCCAAGAGGGAGGGGAAAGAGTTTCTGAGGACCATAAATTAACTGACTCCCAAGACTAAGGTGTGCCTCACACCTAGGAGTGAGGTACCCGTATCTTGTAAGGTATATCTTGCAAGGTTTGTGAATAAAATGTACAATTTTCTCTCACTCTAGCAGGTTTTTCTTTTCATTCATTTATAACATGACCCTATGCTGAGGGTGGTTATCAGACAGGGGAAATTTGTTGAGGGACCACATCAAAGCCCTCCTGATAGCCAGAATCTTAAGCATGGGAGTCAATGGGCCAGGAAACCTAAATCCCAGACCTCAGACGATCTGTCTGTGCTAGGAAAACAATCTCAACTGGTCCCTGTGAGATCTTGAATTTTGAAATTTTGCAGTCACACTGATATTGGGAATGGGCCCTTCTTGTTCAGGTCAGTTCAGAAAGAACCATGGGTTTTATTCCAATATTTAGGGTCAAAATAAGGACAGAACTGACTGGGGGTTGCCCCAAGGGAAAGTATTGGACTAAATGAGTTTTCTCATGGGTGGATGGGGGGGATGAGGATAATTTATTAACAGTATTCTTGGAGTATTGTCAGGGGGGTGGAATCTGAATGAGCTTATAGGTTTAGGTAGGATGGATGGGTTAAAAGAACTCATCTAGTCCAAAGTCCTTACTGTAGAAAAAGGGAAACAAGTTCACTAACAGGAAAGGACATGGCCATGAGACAAAATGGGAAAGACCTGAGCAGACCTTGAGTCTGGGGCTCTTACCTGCCAGGTTGGCTGGTTTCCATTTTCCATTTTTCCTCCTCTGATAGATAAACCATGCATTATTCCTTGGAAGACACTTGCCAGCAGCTGAGGGCAAGATTCCCACAGAGCTAGGGGTTTGGGGGAATCTTCAAAGTAGGGCTGTGGGGTTAAGAGAAAGGTAAAACCAACATACACCTCAAACCAACAATTTTGAATCAGTCTGAGATTCATATTTAGCATGGAGAATCTGAGTAAACACACCTCTGGTAGAATAATTTCATAAAACAATTTAATCTCTATAAATTGGTAATCCTGGTTAGGACACAAATAGAAATCTCAAGAATGTCTCCAGAAAGGTCTGATTGACTTGGTAAGTGGAGGGGTCAGTCAGAGAAAGGCAAAACAAGCTGTGAACATTAAGAAAAGACTCCTGGAACAAGATACTGGAATCTTTGGACATAACTTCTCTTAGATGAGCATTCTATTTTGTGTATTTTGCCATGTATCAGTAATCACCTCTCACATCCATATAAGATTACTGATATGTTCTCTTTATGTATGAATCTTCCTCCATTAGTGTTCACAGACCAGTATTCATGTATTCTTTTTACAAATGAATCAATATCTATTGGATCCATATAGTCTAAATATATATTTTATGTATACATAAGTATACATATTCAGTGTATATTAATATCCTATGGTGTCTCTTATGAGTCGTATATAAAATTATTCTTATATGCTCTCTATACGTGGGTTTATATGGGCATTCATAAATCTATATTCCTTTATACTTATTATTTCTCTACATCTAGATACTTTTATTCTCTGTCTATATTCCTAAGATTACTGATATGGTCTGTGTGTAAAGAGACAAGAGTTTTTATAAATTCTCTTAAAGAGAGAGAAACAGTGGGGTACTTTTAGGAATTTACAAAGGATATAGAATTAATATATGTGACTAGAGAGGCAATGCGTGCATTCATATGTATGCATATATAAATGGAGAAAATAAGCATATGAATAAACAGAGCTCCCCTCCCCCCACCCCTTCCACTTTTGGGCCAATCAGAGAAAAACTGTTAAGAGGATGAGACTGAGCAAGCTATGTCTTCTCTGAATAAGTTTCTTTTTTGTAATAAGGGGAATTACCCCTATATGCTGTCCAGTCAAGTCACTACTTAAATATTTTCCTGGATCTTGAAAGGGATAACTTGGCCAATATCCCTTTTCTCTGCCCTCAGAGAACTCCCAGATCAGTGAAGGAAGAACTGGGCCTTGGACATGTCCAATGTGGTAGTGGTGGCAAAGCCTTGGCCAAAGGAAATCAGTCTTGGATAGCCAGGGTTCAAGAACTGCTTGGTGGAGGTGGACAGAGCGGCAGTTGAGCATTCATTGATGGGAAGGAAGGTGCAGATTATCTGTAGAAGAGAGGTGGGAATTTTCAATTGTGGAAAGCAAGCTAGGGCTGCAGAAGGAACTCTGGGAATCAGGGTGGAAAAGACATGCAAATAACTCTTTGAGAAGAGCTCATGTGCCCTTTCCTTGCCCACTCTTGGTATGTTTGTGGGGTGGTTCTGCCCATCAGAAAAAAAGAACTCCCCAAACTGTATAGATCAGCCTCATGGACATCTAAGACTTTAGAGTGTTTCACTGGTGGGAACAGCCTGAGAAGGCCAAAAGCAGGAGCCATATATGGAAATGTTTGTGAAAATGAGGCCAGAAATATAGGAGAGTTATAATCCAGGAGAGTTATAATCATTTCTCACCAGGCCCAAGCTGATCAGAGCAAATGTAGTTAATAGGAATCTAATGGAAAGTAGAGAACAGAAAGATGTGGCCTCCATTAAATCTAGTCCAGTCTGACCTATTCCAAAAGCACACAAACTGACGAATCAATGGTCAAACTGCAATGAAATGTGAATTGGAACAGTAACAGGTTTAGAAATATTCACCCACTCTCTCTCATACACAGACACACAACTGTGATAGTCAATAAAAAGAGATGAGAAAATTTATCAATATCACTTAGTAATGATGAGGAAAAAGTAAATCTCAAAAGTGTCCCCACAAATATCTGCTTGATTTGGGAGTTAGAGAGATAGGGAGATCCTCGGCTCCTGAGGAAAAGGGGGCAGGAAAGATGTAGATTTATCTCCTCAGAGATGAGAATTTATGTCTTGTTATATTTGGACCTTTATGGATCCTCACCCTTTCTCTCTGTTCATACATCTGAGGTTTATTGTGTTCTCCTCCTGGGTTCAATGTATATTCTCCTGTACTCCCTTATTATTCATATTTCAGTAGTCACATGTCATTTCTTTGTATCAATATTTTAAGTGTTCCCCATATTCTCTCTATTCACACATAAGAAGTATGTAATCAGTAAATAACTATGTTTTGTCTTGTGACTCATATATACAATTATTCATATAGTCTCTAGATCTTGACATAAGGAACCTTTCTGTATTCCTATGTGAATACTTCCTTTATTATCACTCATTTACTCTGTTTAGATACCCCTATTGTCTATTTTCCTATATATGTGTTTTAGTATACTTTTTATGTACATAGGTAGGAGGCTTCAAATATTCTCACTGGCATAGAAGCAATAGGATACTTTTAGGAATCTTGTAGAGAATATATCTGTGAATAGAATGTAGGCCTAGCTATAAGAATAGAGAAAATATGGTTACTCAAATATGAATTGAGAGTGGATAAGTTAATACTCATTGACATAGTAATTGAGAGAATGATTAGTTATGTTCATGGAAAGTTCTATAAATCATATAAATGAATTTATAAAAACGACTTTCTCCATTGGAATGAAAAGACAAAACCTGAGTGTGTACATATATAAATACAAATTTTTATACTCATATGTATGAGCTATCATATTCTCTCTGTTCATTTACATAAGTATGAAGTTGTATTCTATAGGAGAAACTGTAGTCATATATGAGTAGGCATAGATGAGAATTTCAATAAATGAAGTATAGAAATTATTTTATATAGCATATAATATATGTATACCCCTATATAGAGAACATCATAAAGACAGGCAGTAGTCCTAAGGGGAATAGAGAAAATGGATTAAAACACAAAAAAATGTATATACAGTGGAAAAATCTGAACTCTCATAAATCAGAATATACAAGCCAATCACTTTAGGTTTTTGCAAGGCAATGGGGTTAAGTGGCTTGCTCAAGGCCACACAGCTGGGTAATTATTAAGTGTCTGAGGTCGGATTTGAACCCAGGTACTCCTGACTCCAGGGCCGGTGCTCTATCCACTGCATCACCTAGCCGCCCCTAAAGCCAATCACTTTAAAGAGGGGGAGAGGGCCTTCTACACAGACAGCAGGGAGCCTCCGGACATCGGTTCAGGTCCAAGGATCTTTCCCTCTCTGCCCACCTTCCAGAATGGCCACGGTCTGGGAGCTCGAGTCACTTGTAACTGTAGTGGGAGAGGGAGCATGAGGCAGAGAAGACTTGTGGAGAAGGAAAACCTGAGCCTGGGGGGGGCTCATGGGGGAGGGATGCTGACTGCAAAAAGACAGATTGGAAGGACATCTGAGGCTGGGGGGTAGAACAATGCGGGGATAGGGGTGTTTGGGGAGGATAGGTATCCTGCCTCACCTAGGTACGTGCTAAGGTCACAAACTATTGGGGTTCAGCGTCCACTTTGAGGTCCATCTTGCCCATTCAGTTCGACCTGGCTCGTGACCTGCTGAGGACCCCGAGGAGTGGGTGGAGGGATCTAAGACCCCCAAAATTTCAGGCCCCCCTAAAGCCCACCCGAAGCTCGACTTCTGGAGCATGGGAGACAGGGATCCAGGGAAGCTGCCCCCCAACCCCGCCGTGGGAATCTTGTCTCTGGGAGGAAAACAGGTCCCAAGGGGTCCCTACTGAACCTCTGCCTTTCACTCCCTGAAATCGGGGGTCTGACAGTCCCTTTGATGAGGGGGTGGGGGGAGTAACTCCAGGAGGCCGGTCCCAATCTTTCGAATGAGGGCAGGACTGGCTGATGGGGGGGAAAGGGGAGGGACACAAAGGAAAGCATTCAAGTAGCCGGATTATCCAGTAGGGGTTGGGAGGCGATATAGTGGTACTGGGGAGTGGAGGGAGGGATCGGAGGGAAGAGTCTACATGAACTCTTGAGTCTTGAGGGCCAAAGAGACCTCGGAGCTCATCTGGGTCGACCTCATTTGAAAGGAAAGTTAAAAGAGGGTAGGGACAAACCTAGGGCCACACAACCAGGAAGGGGCAGATCCATACCTTGAGCCTGGGTCCCTCCTGTCTGCCAGGCTGGCTGGATTCCATCTTGGTCTGTCTCTCTTCTTTAGCCAAGCTTCATGGGTCCAAGGTCCCTTGCAAGGTACTTCCAGATGCAGGTGGAGAGCAGCTTCATAATGCTGTGGGTTCTGGGAGTCTTCAGTTACTGTGGGGTTAAATACAAAGTAAACTCACTCTTCTGGATCCCCAGCTTTGGGGCAGCCTGAGATAAACCTGTTAATGGTGTGAAGCTGAGCAAATTCCAAGCATTCTCTGAGTTTCTTCCATTTTTGCAATAAGGGGAATGACCCTTAGCTCCCGTTCATACAGATCCCTTCTTGTACATTTTCCTGGAGTTTGGGTATGTTAGCCTAAGCAAGATCCTTTTTTTCTGCTTTCTGAGAACCTCCAGTTTAGTGAAGAAAAATGTTTGCCTTAGACATGACCAATTTGGTAGCCTTGGCTAAAGGAAGCAAGCCTTGGAGAGGCTCAGGCCAATAACTCTTTGGTGGAGACGGGCTGGGTGACCGTTTGGCTGTCACTGATGGGAAGGACGGTGCAGATTATGTATAAAACAGAAACTAGAAGAGGCCTCTGGATATCAGGGTGGAAAAGCAAGCAGGAATAAACTTGTGAACAGAGTTCTTTGCTTGTCCCACCCTGGACAATTTAGTGGAACTCTCTCCACTAGGAAAAGGGGTTTTTGAACAAACTGCTGAGATCAACCTCATGGGCATCTATCACTAAGATTGTCCCTGCTGTGAACATACTGAATAGGCCGGAAGCAGGATCCAAATCCCATTGTTTATCAAAATGATTCCAGGAGAGTAAGTTGACCAAGAGTGCTTCCTCAATAGGCTCAAACTGATTGGAGGGAATACTGTAGTTAGTACAAAACAGAAAGAAACCCCATATTCACCACACTCCAGTTTGATCTATTCCAATATGTCAACAATGACTGACCAGGGTGTTGGATGGAGGATAGGACAGAAATACACATACAGAGACCCAGAAATGTGTTCTCCCACTCTTACATACACACACTGGGACAGCAGTGATCCAACAGGGGAAGGGCTGAAAGGACAAGCAAATATCCCAGATACCCTGAAAACCATCTATTCCCCCACTTACACAAACATACTGGGGAATACCCCTTATAATCATCTAAGAAGGAATTTCAATCCATAACAATTTGTAATCATATTGAGACAAAAGATCTCAAAAGTGCATTCAGAAATATCTCCTTGACTTTGGACATGAAGAGACAGGGCAGCTCAAAGACAGACTGAGATCCTTACCGCCTAAGGGAAAAATTATGGAAAAAGATAGCTGGAAGATTTAATAACATGCCCCCACAGATGAGCATTCTGATCTTATATGTGTATTTGGTCCTGTGTGAGTACTCACCTCCTCTTTTTAGATATCCATATATTTAAGCATGAATGTTTTCTTTATGAATTGGGTTATGATTTTCTCTAAGTCCATTATTTTTCATGTTTCAGTCATAAGTTCTCTATGAGTCAATATATGAGTTTCCCTATATTCTCTCTATCATCATTTATATGAGTAATCATGTATTTAATGTATATATATATATATATATATATATGTGTGTGTGTGTGTGTGTGTGTGTATACTCTAGTGTTACTAGTGAATCATATCTATGATTAGTCATCTATTCTTTCTATATTTTGGCATAAGTGAGAATCTTTCTATATCCCATATGAGTACTTCACATTATGGAGACTCATTCATTCCCTTTTCCTCTATTCCCCTTTATTCTCTTTCACTATTGTTCTCTAGGAGTCATATATATTATATATAATGTATGTATTTGCATATGTATAGAGAAAATACAAGGACTCATAGATACAAATAGAGTGAAGATATAAATACTCACATGTAAGAATAGAGAAGATGAATACTAATGTTTATTAGAGGATAGGAAGTATAAGTCATATAAATGAATTTGTAAAAAGAACAAATGTCTTCCTGCATATAGGAATGAAGAGAAAGGACCTGAGTGCACATTCTATGTGTGTGTATATATATATCCATATTCTGTTTTTATATGTATGAGTTGTCATATATTCTATATTCATTTACTTAAGTATGAAATTATATCCCATAGGAGAGAGATTCTGTAGTCTTATATGACTATGCCTAGATGAAAATAGAGAATATATAAATGAAATATATTAGTTCTTATAATTCTATGTAAAAGTAAAAAAAACTATATACAAAAAACTCTTAGGACAGTCATGTAATGCTGATGAAGAATAGAGAGAAAAGATAGAAGCTACAGAGAGAATGAACACAATGAAAAATAAATTGAACCTTTTTTGATAAGAATATAAATGATAAAAGGACTTGGTGGTTTTGAAGAGAGGGAGGTCAGGCCAGACAGCAGGGGCTCACTGGTCATCAGTCTGGGTGCCTGGGATCCTCTGTATCCCTGCCCTATCCCTAGAAATGGTCATAGTCAGGAAACCCCACTGACTACTCTAACAGGAAAAATGAGCACAGGGAATTTGTGGAGGAGCAATAATGGTATGGAGAAATTGTGTGGGGAAAGGAAGAAATGAGTACAAAAGGGTTTGTGAAGGAGGGATACTGCCTGCAGAAAGGTGAGTGGCCTGTATGAGGGCCAGTGGAGATAGAGGGTGGATAGTGTGGACTTCACCAGTGTTGGCACTGATATCACTGGTCATCCTTGCTCAGCTTGTGGTCAACCTAGCTCTTGTCTGGTGACTTGCTAGGATGCAAAGGTCTCAGAATGTATGTCTTAAGAAGCAAGAAATGCTAGGGGCCCAGTCCAAAGCCCAACTGCAGCTCACACCTGGACCATGGGAGACAAGGGGCCTAGAAATGTAGTCTCTTGAGCCCAGGTTTGCTGTCCATGGTAGGAAAACAGTCCCAGGTAGTCCTTAGCAAACTTTGTCTTTCCCTCCCTTCCTCCCCCTCCTCCAGGCTATGAGATATGGGTGTCTGTGAGATGGGGGGTCAGGTTACACTATTCTAACAGGCAGAGAAGTAGTGAAATACTTTTAGAAATAGAGCATTTAGGAGACAATATATGTAAAGAGAAAGAATTTACATACAGTTATGCATGTATAAATAAATATGTATATGCATATAAGTATAAATAAATCTATAGTGAAAATATGGATCCTCAGATGTGAATTCAGAATGAATATGTGAGTACTCCTAGGAGTAGGAATTGGGAGAATGATGGCTAATATTCATGAGGAGATAAAATGTTCATAGAAAGAATAAATTATTTTTTGGACAGAGGAAAGAAAACCCTAAGTACCTACCTATATGAATCTATTCTCTGTCTCCATATGTATGTTTTCTATTATCTATTTATATACATTAATCAGGAAGATAATCTATAGGAGAGACATGCTGTAGTCATACGTGAATACACATAGATGAAGGTAAAGGATATATGAAAATGGGGGTGGCTAGGTGGCGTAGTGTATAAAGCACTGGCCTTGGAGTCAGGAGTACCTAGGTTCAAATCTGGTCTCAGACACTTAATAATTACCTAGCTGTGTGGCCTTGGGCAAGCCACTTAACCCCATTTGCCTTGCAAAAAAAACTAAAAAAAAGATATATGAAAATGAAATATACAGTAATTTAGGGTTATTTCCTGTATGTAGGATGATATAATTCTCTCTCTCTCTCTCCTCTACATATGTTTTTGTGCATGTATGTTTATGGTTGTTCATGCCATCTGGACAGACTCGATGGGGCCATCCTCTCTTTTCTCAGTGCTGGGAATGGCAACAGTCAGATAAACCTACGTTACAGCTCCAGTCACTGTGGGTGAGGGAGAGCAAAATGAGGAGTAGAGTGATTAGGGGAGGGGGAAATGAGCCTGAGAGGGTGTGGTTGTGGGAAAGAGATGTTGACTACTTGGAGACAGGTGAATCAGAGACAAGTGAGGGCCAATGGAAAAAGGGGCAGGTTTGGCAGGAAGGGGTCTCCTGCTCCACCAATGTAGAAAAGTGATGCTATAAACCATCAGTGTTTGGTGCTCAGCAGGGGGTCCACTTGGTCCAGACTCTGGTTTTCCTGGTGGCTCCATGAGAACCCTGAGTCCCAGGAGTGAATATTTGAGAGAAAAGAGACAGATCAAGGAATCAGGCATAAGGACTCCAGAGGCCCAGGGGCTTGAGCATAGGGGATAAGGGACCAGGAAACAAAAGCCCCAATCTACCCATGGTAGACCACCCTCATGGAAATCTATCCCTGAGATTGGTGCCCTGGTGCAAACAGCCTAAAAAGGTCTGAATCACGAGATCATTAGGAATATTTTCTCATAGAGAATCATGGAAAACTTTTACTAGTATAGGGAAGTTATATGAATACCCTTATTGGTGAATAAAGAGAATTTAAGGGTATACAGAAGGATATCTGTGTATATATGTACATATATTATATAGATATAGATATAAGTATAAGTATAGATATAGGTACAGGTATAGATATACATACAAATTTACAGAGAATGTCAGTACTCCTCTAGTTGCATAGTGAATATGTGAGTACTCATCTATGTAAGAATGGAAAGAATGATTGCTATTGTTAATGAACGGAAAGAATATCTTTAGGATACACAGGCATTTATAAATATATTCTCAATCTTCATTATGAGTTATCATATGTAATAAATACATGAATTTACATACCTTGGAAGTTATGCTCTATAGGAGAGACACTATTCTTTTATATAAACATTGTAAATATCTAATATACAAGATTTTCATATATAGGATGATATAAATTAATAAAGCACCATATATAAAATTATATAGTCATTCAGTACTCATATAGAGGAAGAGAGAAGTAATGGATGATTCCTCTTTTCTTGAATATACAGTTTATGTGAATCCTCCAGGATAAGAATACTTAAAACTCAGTGGTTTTGATGAAGAGAAAGGAGGGACATCTGAACAGGTAGCAGAGGGTTACTGGTTATCAGTCGCAGTACCTGGGATCCTCTCCCTCCCTAACCAGCTCCTGGAGCGGCAACAGTCAGAAAAACCCCAGGCAGATTGATCCACTGCTAGCTGCTGTGGGGGAATGAAAATGAGCCATAATCTATAGCATAAACTCTCTTATTAGTATATACTGATGAGGATAAGGAATATATAAAAAATGAAATATACAAGATTTTTCATATATAGGATGATATAATTTAGGGTCATTTCCTGTATATGGGTTGATATAATCCTCTCTTCTTCGTATATATTTATATATCCATGTGTGTCTACATGTATGCCTGTGTGTTTGTATATATGCCATCTGAAAAGACAGCACAGGATTGCTTGGCATCATCCTCCTCTTCTTTCACTTCATTGAGAAAAGATAACAGCCAGGTAACTCCTGTGGCAGTTCCATTCACTTCTAGAGGAGGAGATAGAGGGGAAATTGAGGAGGAAAAAGTTTGGGGAGAGAAGCTGAGCATAGAGAGATAGGTGTGTGAGATGCCTGCTGAGGGCCAGTAGAAAGAGAGGGCTTGCCAGGCAGAAGGAGACTCCTGCCCCACCGAGGTAGACACTGAAGTAATCAGCCATCAGGGCTTGGTGCTCAGTAGGGAGTCCATTTTATCCAGTCTCTGCTTGGCTTTACTGTTGTCTCCCTGAGGACCCAGAGGTCCAGTAATGGATATCTGAGAGGGGAAGAGGCCATGAGACCAGTCCAAAGAGCTCTGTAGACCCAAGGGCCTAAGCATGGGGGACAAGTGGTCAGGAAATATAAACCTCAAATTCCAGGACTGCTGTCCATAGGGTTATGGTTCCTAACTGGTCCCTTCAAGATCTTGGGTTTGGGGTTTTTCCAATCCTATGAGATAGGGGTGGGACATCTCTGGTTTAGGATGCTGGTTCAGGAAGAACCATAGATTTTATTTCAGTCCTTAGGGTCAGACAAAGGACAGAATTTGTTGATTGGGGGCTGCCCCAAGGGAAAGCAGTCCACTGCTGATTTTCCCAATTGGGTAATGGGAGAAGAGGATAGTTTACCTAGGGGAGGAGGGATCTATTTGGAGTGTATGGTCATGGGGTTAGAAGCAGAATGGACTTGTAGATTTGGTTGCATTGAGGGATAAAACAGATCTCAGAACTCATCTGTTTCAACCTCCTCATTTGAGAAATGAGAAACTAAGTTCATGAGAAAGGAAAGGACATGGATAAGGTCAAAGAAGCAGTAAGGGGAAGATCCAAACCTTAAGCACTAGGGTCTCATACCTGCCAGGCTGACTAGTTTCCATCTCTGACCTTTCCTTCTCTGACAATGAAAATTCATGGGTTGGTTATTCCTTGAAAGACACTCCCAGGAGTCAGGATCCCTATCCAGCTAAGAGTTCTGGGGGTCTTCAGTTAAGATTGTGGGGTTGAGTGAAGGGAAAACTGACATCTTCTGCTCCCTCCCCACACCTGAACAACTTTGAGTAAACCTGAGGTGCATATTAAACAGGGAGAGCAAGAGCAAATTCCATGCCTTCCCTGAATGGGTTTCTTCCATTTGTGGAATAATGTGAATTACATCCAGCTGCTTTCAAACAGAGTCCTCCTTAAACATTTTCCTGAGACTTGGAGTTATTATCCTCACAAAGTGTTCTTTTCTTGTCCTCAAAGAATACCCAATCTAGTGAGAGAAAATATGTATCCAATGTGTTAGTGGTAGCAAAGCCTTGGTCAAAGGATTAAAGGTTAAAAGAAATCTCAGAGCTCATCTGGCCCAACCCCCTCATTTAGAAAAAGGGTAACTGAGGACCAGAGGAGGGCAGAGATATAACCAAGGTCATTAAGGAACAAGACTTTATCCTAGTTCTCTTTCCTCTCAGTCTTGGACCATTTCTTCTTTGACAGGTAAGCGTCATTGTTTGATTATTCCTTGGAATACATTCCTAGGAGGGCAGAATCCCCATATAATCTAGGGGTTCTGAAGGTGTTCAATTAGGATCAGAGCTCACATACTCATTGCTTTTCCACTGTAGCCCAGTCAGTGCCGTTACCCCCATCAGGAAAAGAGGGTTTTCCCCAACCTGCAGAAACTACATTATGGGCATTTATTACTAAAATTGTCCCCTGCTGTAAACCCCCTGAAGGGCCCAGAAACCTGAACCAAACCCAATTAATTATGCAGCCTCAATAGCCCCAAACTGTTTGGAGGAAATATTGTAGTTAACAGAAATCTAATGGAAAATACAAAACAGAAAGATGTGCCTCTAATTTAGCACACTCCAGTCTGTTCTATTCCAATATGTCAACAGAGATTGAACAGGATGCTGGATGGAGGGTAGGACAGAAACACACAACATACAGAGAGAGATACAGAAATGTGTGCACCTGCACACTTGCATGACATTCATCTATCAGGGGAAAGGATGGACCACAGCACAAGCAAATAGTTCAGATACATTGACAACTATCTGCTCACTCCCTAAACAAACACACAGGGAAACCTCCCACAGGGACTTTTAATCCATATCAATTAGTAAGCCTAGAAGGAGACAAAAGAAGGTCTCAAAAGTGCCTTCAGAAATGACTCCTTTGACTATGAACATGGAAAGACAGGGAAGTCCAAGGCCAAGCAGTTTGAGAGTCTTACCTCCTAAGGAAAATCCCATGGAAAAGGAGCATAGCAGATTTAACTATAGCCCCCACAGATGAGCATTCTGATCTTGCATGTGTATTTGTTCCTGTATGAGGACTCACCTACTCTTTCTATATATCCACATATTCTCTTTATTGAGTATATGAATTTAGTCCCTCTAGTCCCTTGCTTTTCATGTTTTAGTCATCATAAGTCCTCTATGAGTCAATATATGTAGGTTTTCACATTCTCTCTAGGCACATATATGTGAGTAATCATGTATTCAGTTTATTCCAATCTATTGATTCTTGGGAATATCTATCTATCTATCTATCTATCTATCTATCTATCTATCTATCTATCTATCTACTTATGTTTAGTCATATATATGTTTAGTCATATATATATATATATATGTTTATTCATCTGTTTTCTCTATTTTGGCAAATGTAGATACTGATGGAGCCTTTCTATATCATATATTAGTGCTTCATATATGGGAACTCATAAACTCTCAATTCCTCTCTGAATCCTGATATTCTCTATGAGTATAAAGACATGAGTTTTTATATATTCTGTTATCTTTACAGAAGCAGTAGAATACTTCAGAAGTATAAAGAGGATGTAGTAGGACTCTGACATATGTATAGAATGTATCCATGCATATGCCTTTTTATTCTTTGTCACTATTCTTCTCTATGAGTCCTAATATACTCTGTATGTATAAAGACTGTAGTTTTTAATATATTCTCTCACAGGGGAAGAAGCAATGGAACATTTGGAATTACAGAGGAATTTAGAAATATAGAGAGGAATCATATTGTCTGTGTATAGAGTGAATGTATACACACACATATAGAAAGAGAATACAGGAACCATAGAATAGAGTGAATATATAAACATTCTTAGGTGTAGGATTAGAGATAATGATATCCAATATTTAGGGGGAGACAGGAGCTATACATCTTATATATGAATTTGTAGAAAGAACAAATGTAATCTTATACATAGGAGTGAAGAGCAAGGACTCAACACATAATGTGTATACATATCAATATTCTCTATTTTCATATCTGAGTTATCATATATTCTCTTTATATTTATTTTTATAAGCATAAAGTGATAGATTATGGGACAGAGTGACCTATAGTCTTATATGTCTATGCATAAATGAAGACAGAGAGTAGCTAAATGAAATATATGAGTTCTTAAAACCTTAAAACCTGGGAAAAAATTCATTTTGGTTAAGGATGTTTGAGTCATTATTGTAATAAGAGCAAAGGTTAAAATTGTTTTATTTTAAACCAGATGCTTGGTGGTCTTAGAACAAAGATGACCACTAAATGTTTGTGTCAAAAGCTTGAGTCAATATGATCATTCTCACTGGGAGTTTGCTCATGTAGTAAAATACTAATGGCAGTTTCTACCATTAGTAACTGCAGTTAAGCAGTTTCTCTGCCAAAAGACAAGGTCTTAACTAGCCACCAGATCTGGAGAGGACTTTTTGGAACAGATTCAGAAGATGCTGAAGGACATTGGATACCTCCAAGGGAGAAGAGAAAGGAGGAGAGACACTGGACCAGTTCATCTCCACCATCTCTCACCTATGTGTACATTGTTTATCTATAACTTCCCCTTGACTCTGTGAGTATAACACCCCTACTTATGCCCTTCTCCTTATAGAAAGGCAGAGGGGAGGCAGGGGGAAAATGTTCTATCTAGGGAGTGAGTCCTATCTCTGATTTAGATAGCCAGGAGCTAGCAAAGGTGGGAGAGAGTCTATTTGGCAGAAGTCAGTGCCCAGTCTTTTGGTAGGGATATCAGATAATTGGCACATGTTCCAATCCAAACCTGGACAAGCCCATTTAGTATCTCTTGGATGAGTTGATTTACTGGTTCATGGTGAAAATAGTTGTTGGGTATCTTAATATGGGCCCTTAGTGGAATAATCCTCTTAGTCGAGTGTCTCCCTTGTATGTTCCTGTTAATATAGTACAAAATAGTACAAAATTCTGTCAGCAAATTAGTGCTGGTGTATGGCTCTAATAATCAAGAGGTAAAAATATTGATAGAAAAAGTCAGTAGTACTATCAAAGGTGAGGATTATGAATTTGA
Source organism: Macrotis lagotis (assembly GCF_037893015.1). NCBI lineage: Eukaryota > Metazoa > Chordata > Mammalia > Peramelemorphia > Peramelidae > Macrotis > Macrotis lagotis. Next base: position 83,101,086 of record NC_133666.1, read on the forward strand.
GGAAGATATTGCTGGTGAAGTGTGAAGACCAAGTAATTATTTAAAAGAAAAGGGGGGATTTGTGAAGAATGAAGGTCATTGTTGGTCTTCAGAGGGTGTGGAGGGGGGGCCCTTTGAAATATATTACAAAGGGGGAATGTCCCCAGTCAATCACAAAACTGGGAGAGTTCTCCTAATCCCATTCCAAAAATGACAAACTAGATTATAATAATCTAGTCTTGACCTTCTCCTTTGCACATGCTCAAAGAGATCTATCTGTTCCTGCTCTCATTAGTATAATGAGCAGGGTGGGGAAACAAAGAGGAACCAATGTATCAGTTAGATTTGTGACCCCAGACTATGGTTGGCATGAAGGGGCAGGAACAAAGCCTTTCAAACTGCATAAAAGAGCTTGTATTTGGGGGTTTTCCTGCCCCTCTCTCCCACCATGAGAAAGGGGTGCCATTTTGTTAAGATATCTTAATAAAAACATTTTAATAAAAAAAAAGAATTTGCATTATATACATATACATACATATACACAAGTATGCATGTATATATATATATGTATGTAAATAGATATAAATGTGTATAGAAAATATGGGTCCTTAGATATATGAGTGAATATGTGAGTACTATGAGTATGAAATTATTGAAATTCATGGAGATAAAATGTTTAAGTCAGCTAAAGAATGTATAGAACGAATAAATTACTTTCTGTACAAAGGAAAGAAGAGAAAGAACCTAAGTACTTGTCTATATGAATATATTCTTTATCTTCATATATATGATTTGTCTTATATTATCCATATACTTATATACATTAAGCAAGAAGTTATCTATAGGGGCAGCTAGGTGGCGTAGTGGATAAAGCACTGGCCCTGGAGTCAGGAGTACCTAGGTTCAAATCCGGTCTCAGACACTTAATAATTACCTAGCTGTGTGGCCTTGGGCAAGTCACTGAACCCCATTTGCCTTGCAAAAAAAAAGAAACCTAAAAAAAAGAAGTTATCTATAGAAGAGACGCTTTGTAGCTTTATATATAGGTACATACAAATAAAGAAAAATAATATAAATATACAAGGTTTTTCTTCAGGTTTTTGCAAGGCAAATGGAGTTCAGTGGCTTGCCCAAGGCCACACAGCTAGGTAATTATTAAGTGTCTCAGACCGGATTTGAACCTAGGTACTCCTGACTCCAGGGCCGGTGATCTATCCATTGTGCCACCTAGCTGCCCCCAAGATTTTTCAAATATATAGGATGATGCAATTTAGGTTCTTTCTTGTATAAAAGATGATATAATAGGCTCTCTCCATATATGTGTATTTTGTGTGTGTGTGTGTGTGTGTGTGTGTGTGTGTGTGTGTGTGTGATATCTGGCCAGAGAACAGTGGGTCACTGAGATCACTTCTGGTCCCCTAGCCTCTCCTTCCTTCTCTTGATCCAAGAATGACAAGAGTCAGGTAACACCATTGGTAGCTCCAGTCACTTTTACCAATGGTGGGGAGGGGCAAATTAACTTCAGAAGGCTCATGGTGAAAAAAGTGAACGGGCAAAGGTGTAAGGGAGAGGGATGGTGATCATATGATAACAGGTGAGTGGGATGCCTGATGTGGGCTAGTGGAAAGAAAATCAGGGTTGTCAGGAAAGGGATTTCTGTGTCACCAAGGTAGGCATTGATGCCATCAGACATCAGTGAGAAGCTCTACAGGGGGTTCCATTTTGTGCAGATTCTAGTTGGCTTGGCTGGTGGTTCCTAAGGACGATGAGGTCATGAAGTATACATCTGAGATGGGAGAGATGCCAGGGGACCCACCCAAAGGCCACCTGCGGCTTAGGTGCCTAAGCAGAGGAGACAAGACCAGGAAACAAAGGCTCTTGTGCTTGGGTCTACTCTCCATGGTAGGAAAATGATCCCCAACTTCTCACTCAGTGGCTTTGTCTTTCTGCCCCAATGTTTCTGAGGTGTCACATATCAGATAAGGGAAGGGGTTCCTCTGCTTCAGGAGGAAGGGCCTGGAAGAACCATAGGTTTCATTCCAAGCTTTAGTGGGGAATAAAGTAGATATTTCTGATTGGGGGCTTCCCAAAGGGGAACTGACAGATAATTCTCAGCTGGGGATATTGGTGTTGGAGGTTAATTTATTGTTGTTGTTGTTTTAAAGATTTTATTTATTTTGAGTTTCATAATCTTTCCCCTAATCTTCCCTCCCCCCACCCCCCACAGAATGGAATTTGCCAGTCTTTACATTATTTCCATGGTATGCATTGATGCAAATTGAATGTGATGAGAAAGAAATCATATCCTTAAGGAAGAAACATAAAATATAAGATAGCAAGATCCGACAATATCAGGTATTTTCTAAATTAAAGGTATTAGTCCTTGGTCTTTGTTCAAACTCCACAGTTCTTCCTCTGGATACAGATGGTATTCTCCATTGCAGACAGACCCAAATTGTCCCTGACTGTTGCACTGATGGAATGAATGAGTCCATCAAGGCTGATCATCGCTCCCATGTTGCTGCCATGGTTCTGCTCATCTCACTCAGCATCAGTTCATGCAAATCCCTGTTGGAGGTTAATTTAATAACCCTGGGGAGGTGGCAAGGATGTGTGGGTAGAGTCTAAATGGATTGGCAGGTATGGTTATTTTTGAAGGTTACAAGAGACCTCAGAGTTCATTACCCCCCCCCACTTCATTTGTGAGAAAGGATAACTGAATTCAAGAGGAGGGCAGGGACATGGCCAAGGTTACACAGCCAATAGGGACAGACCCTGATCTTGAAGGCCTCTTCCTCCTCTGATAGCAAAGATTTATGATCAGAAGCAGGGGAGCAGGTTCCCTATAATGCTGGGAGTTCTGGAAGTCTTCAATTATGTCTATTGGATTAAATAAGAAAGCAAAGCAAGCCATTCACACATATATACTTTTCTCTCAGCTTAGGGCTAGCCTGAGGTACACACTGGAGTTACCCTTAGCAAATTTTTCACCTTCTCTGAATTGATTTCATAAATTTATGAAATAAAGGGCAATGACCCCCAGCTGCTTCACTCAGAGCCCTGCAAAAACTACAGTCTGGTAGGGAAAGAAGTACCTTGGATGTGCCAGATGTGGTACCTATGACAAAGCCTTGGTCAAAGGAGGCAAGTACTGGAGAGGCAGGGATAAAGAACTTCTGAGTGGAATTTGGTTGGGTAGCAGATGGGTTTTCATTGACGGGTGTTGAGGCCACTAGGAGGGAACGCAGACAAGCACCAATATGGTGAATAAGCTGGTTCGTTTATTGATCACAGGATACATGCTTTTATACTCTTCATTTACATAACCACTTACATAAGCGTTTTAGCAAGCAGTTTTTCACATGCATTTCCCTGTGTTTGTCTTAGGTGAATGTTTTGAGAACCAAACAGTGTTTTGAGAACCAAAGTGCAGAATGTTTTGAGAAGAGTGCACAAGGTATTTTCTCAGAATGTGCTTTCTTATCTGAGCCCTGGAGTACATCTTGTTAGCTCAGACATGTAGCTACTCCCTTATCTAAGCTCTGAAGTACATCTTGGTTGTTAAAGGCACATAGCTATTTCTGTGTTAACCCTTCATAACCCTTGGCCTGAAGCACATATGATACCACAGATGGGAAAGAAAGGGAAGATTATCCACAGAACAGAGGAATTTTCAGCTATCTAAATGGTCCTGATTGGACAGGGTAATCTTGGAATCATGTTGGGAAATCACAACCAAATCACCCCTTCACCAGAGCTCAGGTGTTCTTTCCATAGAACATGTGTGAGATTTCAGCTGTGCAAAGGAACCTGCTTGGGCTCTAGAAGGAGACTCTGCGAAGCAAGGTGGGAAAGGAAGCCAAATAACCCATTGTCCATAACTCACGTGCTCTTTCCTTGAGCAACATGAGCAAATCAATGGGATTCTGCCCACCAGGCAAAGAGGTAGATTGTTCTCAGGACATCTATCCTTGAGGTTGACTCTCTGTTGCAAACACCCTGAAAAGGTCTGAGCAGAAATCAATAGGAGCACATATTCTCTCAAAGACAAGAAGCATGGAATCCTTTTTAGTAATACAGAAGACACAGAAGCACCCTTCTTTGTGAATAAGGAGAATGTAATATTACACAGAAGTATATTTGTATATATCTATATATGCAAATATATATACATAGGCATATATATAAATATATATACCTACAAATTTACAGAGAATATGGGTACTCCTCTAGAGGCATAAAGAATGAATATGTGAGTACTTATCCATATAAGAATGGAAAGAATGATTGCTAATATTTAAAAGGTGAATGAATTTCTTTAGGACACAGAGACATTTATGAATATATTCTCTGTCTTCATATATGAGCCATATAATTTATTCATTTATATAAGTAGGGAGTTAGATACTATAGGAGAGACACTAGCCTTTTATATGAATACATAAAGAGCAAATATAAAAGATTTTCAAATATGGTATGATATAATTTCATATCTATATATTTATCTATATCTATCTATCTATACGGAGAGAGAGAGAGAGAGAGAGAGAGAGAGAGAGAGAGAGAGAGAGAGAGAGAGTCATTCAGTACTCATATAGAGCAATAAAGATGTAATGGAACATTCCTCCCTTACATGAATATACAGAATAAATATGTGTATCCCCCTAAATAAGAATACACAAAGCCCAGTGATTTTGAAGAGGAGAAAAGAGGAACATCTGGACAGACAATGGGGGAGTTACTGGGCATCACTCACAGTCTCTGGGATGCTCTCCCTCCCTGACTGGCTCCCTGAATGGCAATAGGTAAACCCCAAACAGATTGAGCCACTGCTAGAAACAGTGCAAAAGAGGAAATATTTGTAATCTATATGAGACAGACTCATATATGAGTTCTTATAGATGAGGACAAAGTATATATATAAAATGAAATATACAAACCTTTTCATATATAGGATTTTATCATTTAGGGTTATTTCCTCTGTTTAGGATGATATAATCCTCTCTGTCTCTGTTTCTCTCTCTCCTTCCTATATAGATTTGAGTGTGTGTATCTTTATATGTGTCTATGTATCTGTATATGCCATCTGAATAGATAGCACAGGATTGCCATCATCCTTTCCTTTGTTTGCTTGGTGGAGGTGAGCTAGGTGGCAGTTAGTCTTTTACTGATGGGAAGGAAAGGGAAGATTATGTACTGAAAAGAGGAATTTTCAGCTATCTAAATGATCCTGCTTGGACAGGGTGGAATCATGTTGGAAAATGACAACCAAATCAACCCTTGACCAGAGCTCATGTGTCCTTTCCTTGCCCACCCTGGACAGTTCTGCGGGGTTCTGGCTGTCAAATAAAGAGGGCTTCTCCATCAATTTGCGTAGATCAGCCTCACGGACATCTATGGCTAATATTGGCTCACTGATGGCAAGAATCTGAATAGGTCAGAAACGGGAGCCATATTGAATTGTTTGTCAAAATGAGGCCAGAAATATTGGAAATCAAGTTAACCAGGAGAGCTGCAAACTCTTCTTCAGCAGGCCCAAACTGAGCAGAGGAAATGGTGGAATTAATAGCAATCCAATGGAAGACAAAGAACAAAGGTGTGGCCCACATCAAATGTTCTCCAGTCTGACCAATCCAATAAGTTAGCAATGACTGCCCAAGGGCTGAGTTGAACTTTAGGACACACACAGACCCACACAAACCCACACAGACACAGACACACATAGACACACACAGACACACACAGATACACACACACACACACACACACACACACACACACACACACACACACAGACGCCTGGCAAAACAATGGTCAAATAATGCATGGATTATTGTTAGTAAATACACAATTTCTGAAACACAGGTTCCCACTCTCAAAAACAGACACACGTACAATTTTGATTCTCATTACAAACTTTTGAGAAAGAATTTTAATCGATATCAATTAAGTGGGTCTCAAATGTGCTCTCAGAAATATCTGTTTGGATTGGGTGCTGGAGATATAGGGCAACCTTAGCTGAGGACCTCGGTTCCTGAGGAAAATCTCATGGAATAGGAGTCTGGAAGACGTAGATAAATCTCTCTACAGATGAAGATTTTTCCTTCCAGTTATATTTTGATCTCTCTGGACACCAGTATATTCATACATCTGAGGGTTAATATGTTCTTCTTTTTGGTTCAATGTAAAAAATACTCTCCTGTACTCCCTTATTCATATTTCAATATTCACATGACATTTCTTTGTATCAATATTTAAGTTTTCCCCATATTCTCCATGATAATCACACTTAAATATACATGCAACCATATATATATAAAGGTACTGTGTTTTGTCTTGTGACTCAATTATTCATCTATTCTATTGATCTTGGCATAAGGAGCCTTCTGTATTACTGTGTAACAACTTCATTTATTAGTACTCATTTACTCTATCCTCTATGAATAGATACTCCCATTCTCAGTGTTATTTTCCTATACATGTGTTTTGATATATCTTTTATGTATATAGGCAGGAGGTTCCATATATTCTCTCACTGGCGTAGAAGAAATAGAATACTTTTAGGAATATACTGGAGAATATATTTGTGAATAGAGAGAATGTAGGCCTATCTATAAGAATAGAGAAAATATGGATGTCCATAGATAAGAGTTGAGAGTGAATATGTTTATACTTATTGACATAGTAATTGAGAGAATGATTAGTAAATGTTTATGGACAGATAGAATCTGTAAGTCGATTTAGAGAAATAAATGACTTTATACATTGAAATAAAGAGATCAAACCTAAGAAATACATGCAAAGAGACACATAGACATCTTCTCTGTCTAAATATGCATGAATTGTCATACATTCTCTCTCTCTATTTACATAAGCATGAAGTTATCTTCTGTAGGAGAAGCTCTGTGGTCTTACATATGAGTGAGCATAGATGATGCTAGTTTCTATAAATGAAAGATACAAGCTCTCTTTTATAAAGTTTATAATCATATGTATATGCATAATCCTACATAGAGAGCATTAAAAAGACAAGCAGTAGTCCCAAGGGAATAGAAAAAATGGATGAAACACAAGAAAACTGGAAAAAATCTGTACTCTCATGAATAAGAATATTCCAAACCGAGGACCTTCTGGAAAGGATCTCTGGGCATCAGTCCTGTCCCCGGGTGGTCTCCCGTCCTGCCCTCCCCCAATCCCAGAATGTTCATAGTAAGGAAACCCGTTGCCTTCTGGAGTCCCTTGAAGCTGTGGTGGGGGAGGGGAAAGAGTCAGAGAAAGTCCTTGGGAGAAGGGAAAATGAGCAGAAGGACTGGGGGAGGGGAAATCAGACTGAGAAGGAAAGACTGAGTCTGAGGAGATTTGGGAGGGAGCGGGAGGGGTGCTGACTGCAGGGAGATAGAAGAGGGGGATGGGGGCAATGGAGGGAGGAGTAGGATCTGGGGTGAGGGTCCCTCTGACTCCCTAAGTGGGGTGCTGATGTCACTGAGCTCTCCCTGGAGGCCTGCTCCTTTGGTTTGCGGCTTGCTGAGGACATTGAGGGCTGGGAGGGGTAATCTGAGGCCCCAGATATTTGGGACCCTCCCAAAGCTCCTTGGAGGCTCCCCCCAGTCCCGCCCCCCGGCTCTAGGATAACAACTTGCCTGTGAGATGGGGGGGCAACTTACACTATTTCTCACAGGGAGAGAAGTAGTGAAATACTTTTTAGAAATAGACAATTTTGGAGGCCTTGATCCATGTGAACAGAAAGAATTTACACACACACACACACACACACACACAGATATGCATAGGCATATGTCTGTCTATGTACAGAAGTAGATATAAATGTATAGAGAAAAATGGGCTTTCACATGTGAATTAAGAGGGAATAGGTGAGTATTATGAGTAGGAAAAGGGGGAATGATGACTAATGTTCATCAGGAATTAAAATGTCTAATTCACTAATGAGTTTATAGAATAAATTACTTTCTGGACATAGGTTAGAAAAGAACCTGAGTACTTACCTATATGAATATATTCTCTGTCTTCATACATATGAGTTTTCTTAGATTATCTGTATGTTCGTATAATAAGAAGGGATAAACTAGAGGAGAGATATTCTAGTCTTACAGATGAAGATAAAGAATATATACAAATGAAATACACAAGAGTTTTCATATATAGAATGAGATCTTTTTTTTGTTTACTTTAAAAATTTTCTTTGATTTATTTACACATTACTAAAATATTAAGAGGTGCACCTCCAGTCACATGTGGGTGAGGGAGGACAAATCGAGGAGAGAGATTAGGGAGGAGGAAAGCAGACTAAGCGAATGTGGGGGGAAGAATGCTGATCACATGGAAACAGATGAGTGGGGTGTCTGAGGAGGGCCAGTGGGGAAAGAGGCAGGATTCCAGGAATGGAACTCCTATCCCATCAAGGTAAACAGTGATGTCATCAACCATCAGTGTTCAGTGCTCAGCAGGGGGTCCCCTTGGTCCAGACTCTGGTTAGCTGCCCTGGCACCTCCCTGAAAACCCTGAGAAGCAGGACTTGAATTTTGAGTAAAAAGAAAGAGACCAAGCAACCAGCTTTCAAGATTCTGAAGGTCCCCAGGACTGAGAATGGGGGATAAGGGTACAGAAAACAGAAGCCCTGCTCTCAGTACTCCTGCCCATGGTAGGGAAATGGTTCCCAAATGGTCACTAGGGAACCTTGCCCTACCACCTCCCTGGGCTCTGACCTCTGAGAGATCCTGTAAGATAGAAGGTTAGAAGGGAAGAGAGATTTCTCACTGGGAGCTGCTCCAAGGGAAAGCATTCGGTAGCAGCGTTATCTCATCTGGTAGTTGGGAGCCAGTTTGCTAACATGGGGTTGGGGAGGGAGTATGAATGTGAGAATCAAGTCTCAATGGACTTCTAGGTTTGGGTACGATGGAGGCTTTAAAGAGACTTCAGAGCTCACAATAGAAAAAGGGCAACTGTAGCACAGAGATCAGGGATATGATCGAGGTCACACAGCCAGTAAAGGGGCAGACCCAGGCCCTGAGCTTGGGTTTCTCTTGTCTACCAGGCTAGCTGACTTCCATTGTGAACCTTGCCTCCTCTGACAGCTAAGCTTCATGGTTTGATTATTCCTTGGGAGATACTTTCAGGAGGCAATATCCCCATACAACTATGGATTCTGGGGATCTTCGGTTTGGACTTACAACCTTTGGGTCAGTCTGAATTGAATATGAAGGAGAGATTAAGCAAATTCTGTTTCCCTGAAAAGGTTTCTTCCATTTGTGAGATTTAGGGGCATGATCCCTAGCTGCTTCACTCAGAGCTCTCCTTGAACAAGTTCCTGGGGCCTGAATGTGTTAGTTTACACAAAATGACTTGTTTCCTGCCTATAAAGAAGTGCTGGTTAAGATGTGCACTGGGAGAGGAACACTGAAGCATAGACAATTACATCCACTTATGCCCCTCTGGTATGATAATTTCATTAAAATTATTTAATCTCTAATAAATTCGTAATCCTGCTGAGGAGATAAAAGGGGATCTCTAAAAATGTCTTCAAAAAGGTCTGATGTACTTGAGAAGTGGAGGGATCAGAAAAAGAAAGGCAAAAGAAGTTGAGAAATTTAAGGGACGTCTCCTGGATCCTTTGGCTGTGACTCTTCTTAGAGTTACCTATCTCCCTTGTCTATTTTGCCATGTATCAGTAATCACCTCTTCTTTCACTACATCCATACCTCTCAGTACTAATATGTTCACTTTATGTATGAATATTCCTCCTAGTGCCTTGTTGTTCCCAGATCAGTACTCAATACTCATATATTCTCTTTATAGAGGAATTGATTTATATGGGCTCCTCCATATACTGTAGATCATTATGTATATGTGTATATGTTGACATACATACACAGAAATTAGCAGTCATATATTCAGTGTATATTAATATACAATGTTGTCTCTTGTGACATGGATGTGAGATTATCCTTATATTCTCTATTTGTTGACCTATATGAGCATTCATAAAACCTTCCTATATTCTGTTATGGTTACTTCTTTTGTGAGTACACATTTACTTCATATTTCCGTACTTAGAGACATCCTTAATCACTATCTATACTAAAATATTTTGATATACTCTATGTGTAAAGATAAAAAGTTTTTATATACTCTTAAAAGAGAGAGTGAGAGAGTAGTGGAATAAATTTAGCATTATACTGAGGCTATAGAAGAATTGACAAATTTGTAATGGAGCCATATATATATATATATATATATATATATATATATATATATATGTATATATATATACATATATATATATATATATATACATATAGATTCAATATGTGATTATTCAGATATATAGTAGAGAGTGAACAGTAATGTGAGGAGACAAAATGTTATATGAAAGATTTTATAGAATAATAAATGATTTTACATAGATAGCAATGAGGAAAAAGTAATTTAGTATTTATGAAAGGAATATATTCTGTTTTTATACATATGAGTTGCAATATATAATCTCTATATTCTTTTACATAAGCATGAAGTAATATTTTTTCTTTTTTATTGTTATTATTTTTTAAAGGTTTTCTTTATTTTGAGTTTTACAATTTTCCCCTAAACTTACTTCTCTCCCCCCCACTCCCCACAGAAGTCAATTTGCCAATCTTTACATTGTTGCATGGTATACATTGATCCAAAGTGAGTGTGATGACAGAGAAATCATATCCTTAAGGAAGAAACATAAAGTATAAAAGTTAGCAAGATCAGACAATAAGATATCAATTTTTTTTTCTAAATTAAAGGTAATATCCTTGGTCTTTGTTCAAAATCCACATTTCTTTCTCTGGATACAGATGGTATTGTCCATTGCAGACAGCCCCAAATTGTCCCTGATTGTTGCACTGATGGAATGAGAGAGTCCATCAAGGTTGATCATCACCCTCATGTTACTGTTAGGGTGTACAATATTTTTCTGGTTCTGCTCATCTCACTCAGCATCAGTCCGATAATTTTTGATGGTTCTTTTTTCTTGAAGAATTGACAGTTTGATGGGGAAAGAATAAAAAAGAGCAAATGCAAATTCATTGAGTGTACATTTGAAGATTTAATCCCATCTTTTCCTTGATCATTATCCATTTTTTTTTGCAGGAAGACCAGGATTCGGCAGATGTGCCTCTTGAAGTTTCTTAAGTTCCAGTCCCTGAAGTCTCAGTCCCTGCGTGCACCCTTTGAATCACCTAAAGGTAAATGAGGAGACCATCCAAATCACTCCAATCTTCTTCCTCTACAGGTCCCCAGGAATAACCTCTGTAGGGAAGAGGAAAGCAGTTAACAGTGGCATTGGGATTAGAACTACATGCTTGGCTGGCCTAGATTTCCCATTGAGTTAATGGAGGGACTTGTTTACTTAATCTTTTGAAATCCTTGTCAATATGATCCTTAAGGGCATGTGGATTTTAATAAAGGGCACGTATTGTTTTAAAAGATGAAAACCTTCTTTTCTTTTGCTAAATTGTATAGCAAGTTGTAGTTTAAATTAAGGTCTTGTCATACACACACACACACACACACACACACACACACACACACACACAAATAAGATTCTTCAGTTCCCTAGGCCTCATTTTTCCCTGGAGTACCAAAGAGGGGTAAGATGAGGGCTTTCTTAGCCTCTAAATTTGCTGAAGGGCTATTCAGGTCTATGCCTAATAGAATTTTGATGATGTTAATCATGTCTTTCTGTCGAGTCCGGAGGAGGGAACTCAGGCCTACATCAATATGATGTATAAGTTGGTTCGTTTATTGATCACAGGATACATACTTTTATACTCTACATTTACATAACCAATTACATAAGCGTTTTAGCAAGCATTTTTTTTCACATGCATACCTTGTGTATGTCTTAGGTGATTGTTTTGAGAACCAAACAGTGTTTTGATAAACACAGTGAAGATTGTTTTGAGAGCCAAACAGTGATTTGATAAACAGAGTGCAGAAGGTAATTATCTCAGAATGCACTATCTATCTGAGCCTGGGAATATACCTCCTTAGCTCAGACATGCAGTTACTCCCTTGTCTAAGCTCTGAAGTACATCTTGCTGGTTAAAGCACATAACTATTTCTGTGTTAACCCTTCATAGCTCTTAGCCTGGAACATATGACACAACATCTCCCCCTTTTCATTTAAAGGCCTGGGAGATCATGTTTGCTAGAGATCTCTGACAACACAAAAGGATGCATGGTCCAAATAACAAGAATATAACAAGTATTAAACAAATTACAATTATAGGTTTAACAATTGCCAAAAGCCAAGCAGGTAATCCTAAAGATTTTAACCAATCCTTAAAGAAATCTTCATGTACAGTTATTTTATCAAGATTTTCTTGTAACTTTTTGATTTTAGCATAGACTGAAGCACTATTATCTGAAATATTAAAGCAACACATGATGCCTTCAAATTCCACACAACCATGATTATGTAATAAAAGCAAGACATCTATTGCAGCTCTATTTTGTAGTGTAGCCTTGCGAATGCTCTGTACTTCCGTAATTATGTCCATTAAAGTCATGGACGTAATGCCCATGCCCAGCTTTTGCCCAACATGCAAGTTTTTTCATGGTATTATAATTAATAGATGCCATTACCACTGGTGTGAAAAAAGGATGTGGCTACTGTTTCTGATACTGATAGAAAATTAACATTTTTATAACAGTTGGAAGCCAGGGGAATGCTCCTTGTTTTCTTAGAGCTTCTGGAGAAATTAAGGTATGGTGTGGACACTAGTGCTAATTGGCCTAGGTAACAAGGTCCTCCTATAGGACGTCATGGGATAGAACTGTATGCCTTGTCTTCACATATCAAGAATACTCCAGGGGGTAATGACTTCGCTCCCTCAATTTGTACTTTAAGGGGCCCCCAATCTGTTTTTGATAAATTCCAATAATGAAAATGCCCTGATACATTAATGAATCGTTCCTACTTAGGGGAATCCCAAGGCGCATTTTCTTTAAAATACTCTAAACCTCCAAATATAAAAACTCCTGTAGCATTATAAAGTTGTGGGGAGTTCACAAGACTACAGGTGTGGGAGATGAGTGATATTCTCTTTTATTCCAGGGGGAACGCTCCACAAGAGATTTATTTCCTGTGGTTCCTCTGTAGTTGGTTTATTTAAAGCCTTTAATATAACTCTTAATCTACAACTATTTTTCAGGGATGGCCAGGTATAATTTTGCTGCTTATCACACATACATGCACAAGAACTATACTGCTGAAACCTCCTACATATTTCCTTTAACTGTCCATAGTACCCTTTCAGTCTCTGTTTGATGTTCTCTGGGTCCAGGGGGATCCCTATGAAGCATGTCTTGCAGGGATCACCAGCTGATTTCAGGGAGATACACATTTGATGCTGTAGATACTTAGGAATCAGATGAGTCACAAGAGCCATAGCGGGCAGGATGCAAGTGCCAGCAGAAGAAGTATCATCTTTCAGGTGAGGTTTCACCCACTTCGCGGGAACCCACTGTGGTTTTGATGAACCTGAAACAACACACGCATACCCTTGTCCCCAGGTTAGTAACTGATAGGAATTGTCCCATTGGACAGTCTTAGGATCATAAAAAGAGACAGAAATGTCAACATCGGCAGAGTGTGCCACGTTCTTTGAAAAGTGAAAGTAAAGAGGCTTGTTATCTGAGATAGAGTGCTTAGGGTTAAGCCAGTTCAAAACATAAATCACTTTGCTCACTATGGTATGCGGTGATCCCCCAACCTCCCCCTTTTCTTTTAAAAACAAGGCTAAGTAGTTCTTAACATCCTGATGAGCCCTGTCAAAGGTGGTCATGCTAGGTAGACTGAGGTGAATGAGACGCGGACATGAAGCGGGGTGGGAGGGGGTTAAATCCTCCTCCCTCCTCTGCCAGTCCAGGGATGATTTACTGCAGCTGCCGAGTCAAGTCCTCATTAAGCAGTAGAGTCGTTGTACTGCAGTCAGGGCAGGAGGTAACAATCATTCTAGTCTGTGTCAGGGGCAGGTTGAAGGTTTTCGCCAAAGCCTTGGCTGAGATGAGCAGGTTGCAGCAGGGGGAGAGAGCGGAAGCGCAGCAGTGGCCAGACTAACAGAGCGGAGGGGGGAACAGGATCGGGTTTCCTCCCCTCGGTCAGCCCCCACCCAGGCCACAGAGTGCAGGCGGAGTGCTGGTGGCCCGGGGCCCCTGATCTGAAAAGCCTGCGAGAGACAAAGGCAGCAGCGGGAAGGCTCTGGGGTGGCCCACCCGCCCGCCCTCTTCCCAGCCAGGTGGCTGCAGGGATTAATTAACACTTTTTCTGCTAGAGGAGGCACATCCAAACTTCCTCCAATAGCAGTTCTTTCAGCATCAGTCACAGCGGGGCAAGCCCACAAACTTTCAAAGTCATCTTAGACAATTTTGCACAGTGTACCATACAGTTCTGCCAGTCTCTGGGCTTCCTTTTTCTTAGTTTGGACTGCTTCCCATAAGCTTTTTCCCAGCTTATCCCATTTTTCCAAGGAGAAGAGTTCTTCAGTCTTAGTAATTATGCCCTTGTCTCTTCCCCAATGTAGCACTCAGGAAATTTCTGATCTCTTAACAGGCAGGTCATATTTTTTCAATAAGTCCTCTAAGGTATTGAGCGCAGTGTGCTCCGTGGCTGATGCAGCCATTCCCATCCCAAATTCCCTGACTCACAGGTCAGTCGTGGCCATGTCCGCTTTTCTTCTAGTGCTGAGTGAGGGGGTGCCAGCACTTCCCCACCAACTCAAACTGGGATGTCTTCTCCCCATTCGACTCACTTCCTCACACGGGGTCACCATATGCCGAGTCCGGAGGAGGGAACTCAGGCCGACATCAATATGATGAATAAGCTGGTCCGTTTATTGATCACAGGATATATACTTTTATACTCTACATTTACATAACCAATTACATAAGCGTTTTAGCAAGCATTTTTTTCACATGCATACCTTGTGTATGTCTTAGGTGATTGTTTTGAGAACCAAACAGTGTTTTGATAAACAGAGCGAAGATTGTTTTGAGAGCCAAACAGTGATTTGATAAACAGAGTGCAGAAGGTAATTATCTCAGAATGCGCTATCTATCTGAGCCTGGGAATATACCTCCTTAGCTCTGAAGTACATCTTGCTGGTTAAAGCACATAACTATTTCTGTGTTAACCCTTCATAGCTCTTAGCCTGGAACATATGACACAACATCTTTCAGTTGCCCAGGTCTCAGTTTCC